>NW_012115788.1:3625266-3665547 GCF_000951035.1 Colobus angolensis palliatus | reverse complement strand
CGCCCGGCTAGTTTTTTGTATTTTTAGTAGAGACGGGGTTTCACCGTGTTAGCCAGGATGGTCTCGATCTCCTGACCTTGTGATCCGCCGGTCTCGGCCTCCCAAAGTGCTGGGATTACAGGCTTGAGCCACCGCGCCCGGCCTGGAGATATTTCTGATGAAGCCTTAAAATAATTTATTATGTCCAGGAGAATCAAGCTTAGTTTGGACTGCATGAATTATCTGAAACCTTAAAGTCTACAACTCTACTTATTATGCTGACACTAGATAGTATACTAGAGGAAAACAAGAGAACAGCTCAGAAGGCACTAAACGATTTTGGTCTGAAGTCTTAAAGTAAATGTCAGAGGGAAGTTTAGTAAAATAACTAACCGGAGGGACAGCATTAGGAGAAATACCTAATGTAGATGATGTGTTGATGGGTGCAGCAAACCACCATGACATATGAACACCTATGTAACAAACCTGTACATTCTACACGTGTACCCCAGAACTTAAAAGTATAATAAAAAAGGATTAAAAATTGTGTCATAAACTTTGCCAAACTGTAAAAATCACTTGCAGCCATCATATTTGACCTACTTACAAAATGAAAATAAACCTGTAGTTATTTGTAGACTTAATTTCCCTTCATTCAAAATATGAATGTAAGAAATCTCTTATGAGACTTTGATGGAAAGAAAGGCAATATGAAATCTGAAAGGTCATTGTGCTTATTTTATAATCCTATTTCCTGTAATCCACTGTCCTTTGTTAGATATTCATAGCATGTAAATATGTACTTTGACACTTCTTAAGTGCTACAGGGTTGACCACTTTGGGTCATCTGTACATATGTATACAATAAATATATATATGCATTACATACATAATACATTATATACATATGCATTTTTTATATGTATGTTGTTCATAACATTGGTACGTCAGGTCATTCTATAATGCGTGTATATGTTACTAGAAATAACCTGACATGTACCCTCATTACAAACAACATACATAGAAAAAATATATATGAATATAAATGTTAAAATTATATCTAAGAGTAAATATTAGGCTGAGCATGGTGGTTCATGCCTGTAATTCCAGCACTTTGGGAGACTGAGGCAGGAGGATGACTTGAGTCTAGAATTTTGAGACCAGCCTGGGCAACATAGAGATACCCCATTTCTACAAATAAATTTTAAAAAGTAGCTGGGCATAGTAGCACACATCTCTGGTCCTAGCTACTCTAGAGGCTGAGGCAGGAGGACTCAGTGAGCTGAGAGGTCAAAGCTGCAGTGAGCCTAGATCACAACACTGCACTCCAGCCTTGCTGACAAAGTGAAACCTTGTCTCAGAAATAAATAAATAAATAAATAAATATTATGTTAATGTTCCCCTTATTAATATGGAAACTTTTTGAGGATATAAGTCATGTCTGTATTCTTTATTATTGTATCTTCAACATCTAAAGTAGTATCTGGTACAAGGTAAATGAAAAATAATTATTTGGTAATAAACACAAGCGTAAAGTGACTTAGGTGGTATGTAGACACACACATATAGTGCACATAAGAGGAGTATTCTTGTAAGTAGTAGTTCTTCATCATGACTTAGTTGTATTTCTTTATTTTTAGAGCAATTGTTTCCTCTAAGTTAACAAGGTCTTTTCCAGGAAAGAAAACAAATGTCAGCTTCCTATGAATGACCACTGATGCTTCACTTTTAGTTAAAATAATAGGAAGAAGAAACGATCTTGGTCATGTCGGCCTATATTTTTAAGATATTTTATTAGTATAATATTTTAGACGCCACGGAGAATTAGAAAAAAAATCTCTTGAGCAAAGAATGGGAAAATTTCTAGCCAAATGTTGAATCTGTATGAAAGTCCATAGTGAGATCATTTCTGTGGTAATGAGCTTTAGGTGGGCTTTATATTTTTGCCCCCCAGTGTCTTCGTACTCCACCCTTTGCCATCACCTCTGGAGCCAACATAATTTTGCTCCATATAAATCATTCTCATTAGGTGGACTAGATTGTGTTGATGAATGCAGCTTGAACTAGATTTACAAAGTGACAGAAAGGTAGAATTCTCAATTTATTCCAGTATTTTGTATGATCTTCTAGGAACAGCTTTATGATGTGGTAATTGGGCAATAGTTCAGCATTCTGATAGCCCTGGAAGATTCAATTCCATAGTAACAAAAGATATTTAAAAAGTATATCTTTTTATTAAAGAGTATCCTGAATATCAATGCATTTCTTTTGCTTTTCTGAAAAAATCTGAGAAATACTTCAACATCTATATTTTTTTCTCTTTTTATTCAATATTGTTCAAGCTTGGAGCACTGACTCACTGAAGGGTGATGTAGGAGGCGTCAAGCTCCACTGGGCTAGCTAAGTTCTGTACATCGCTGATTACTACCCTGATGACTTCTCTATTCAGGTCCGAAGTCAGATTTGCTTCTTTGTAAGGAAACCGCAGGACTGACAGCACACAATGAATCATGCCTAACAACATGCTGACAAGCTGGCAAGAGACAGCCTGTACAGTGACAAATACAGCTGACAACAAGTGTAAACATCTGTTTGGTAGAATTTATGAGAAAAGAATACAAACAAGGAGGCTTCTTCTTTCATTTTATAAGAGAATTTAGAGACTCGTTCCTTTCTATTCAATAGTAGCAACGTAAGGAATACATATTAGCCCTCAAGATTTATTTATTACAAGCACAACTAGAGTATAAATGGTCTGTGCAGATTAGCATTTTGATTATCAAACTGCTGTTCCAAATATCTGATGAACAGATATTAGAATAGTTCTTAAACATACTGATTAAACACACATTGATGCTGCTATTTTTAACACTTGCTTATATTCAGGTGTAAATCAGTTTCCTTAAAGCTTAAAGTGAAAAATATAAAAGATATGTAACACTACCAGTCATTTCCCAGGAAGACAAAGATCCAAACCCTCATTTCTGATTCGATATTGGGGATTAAATAAACAATTTTTCAAAGGAGGTCAACAGATTAACATGTCCATAATTACACGTTCAAATAGCTTACGCAGTAATCAAATTTATCATTTCACCACCAGCCTATCATTTGCCACATTTGCCTTTGTCTATAACACAAAGCACCATAATTTTCTGAGTTCTACAACAAGTTCTCAATTTAAAAATTTTGTTTCTTAACAATTATAATAGCAAAGCAACAATGAAAATAACAGTAATAAATGTGTTCCAAAATTAGTTCAATAATTAATCTCCCCCCTTCCTTCCACAGGAGATTTTGTATCAGACTGACAATCACTGCTGCACAGATAAACTTTCACAAATGGTAATGTCTTGCATTGTTCACGTGATTTGGGCAGAATAAAAGTTAAGACATTTCAGTTTTTACCAATTTGATTTTATCCCCTTTACAGTTCTTGATTTGAGCTGTTTTGTCTTATAATTGTAATTGTCGGTTTCCCTTTTTTCTCTGTTATACTGGAATGACTTTGAGGGTAGAGCACATCGTTTCACATAGTAAATGCCTATTTTAATGATTAATACGCTAATGTCAGTTAATGTCAAATAAAATAAACTAGGCTGGAGTAAAATGGACCTAGATGTTTTCCTCTGGCCTGAATGGCCCAGCCTCTGACCCTGCATCACTTTTACTGGTTTCTTTTCTTTCCATTCTTTCTTTCTTTTATTTTCTTAATTGATTGAGTTATTAGTTATTGAGTATCCACTATATATCAGGCAAGAGGAACAGAAACAAATGGTCTGTTCAGAGTTACTTTTAACTCTTTCAGCAATGTCTCATCATAAAAAAAAAATTCTTCTGAGTTAGTACATATTCATTCTCTGGTTACTCTTCATACACTCAATGTCCTTCCAAATACTGTGTAATGCTGTAAACTACTTAACTTTCCAATCATTGGCTGGGCGTGATGGCTCACACCTGTAATCCTAGCACTCTGGGAGGCCAAAGTGGGTAGATCACTTGAGGCCAGGAGTTCGAGACCAACCTGGCCAACATGGCGAAACCCTGACTCTACTGAAAAAATATAAAAAATTAGCTGGGTGTGGTAGCGCACATGTGTAATCCCAGCTACTCTGGAGGCTGAGGTAGGAGAATCACTTGAACCCGGGAGGCGGAGGTTGCTATGAGCTGAGATCATGCCATTGTACTCCAGTCTGGGTGACAGAGCGAGACCCTGTCTCAAAAAATAATAATAATAATATTCCAATCATTTTCTAAAAGACTAGAGGAATTACAATTGTTTTCATCCTCTATTTGACAAAGCAGTAATCAACGAAGTAGAACCCTTCCTTTTAGTGGCAGTAGAAGAGTATGATACTTGATGGTGTCAGATGTCCATTTTTAGTAAAAACCAAAGAATTGGGTATTAAACACCACATGCTATGCCAGTCAGTGGACTTCTGAGAACACAGTTTTCCTTGCTTATATTATCTGAACACACAGCATTAGTTACAAGGGGTTTGTAAGCAATTGTAATAGATTAAAATCAAAGTACAGCCAATGATGCATATGTCTTCAAAGTATCAGAAACTTGAAGCAGTGTCTGTAAATGAAGTTTGCCAATATTCCAGAGCAACTGAGGCAGTATAGGGAAGAGACTCGATCTTACATGCCTGGGTGTATTCCCTCCCCTGCCTTCTTGCTTTCCTTAAGAAGCTAAACCAAGTCACATAGCAGGAAGAGGGGTCTCTCCTAACTTAGCTGACTGGGCTAAATTTCTAACCATATAAGGAAAATCCTCACCATTTGTCTCTTTTGAGCGATGTTTGCCGAAGTCACTGAAGCAACACTCTGGCTTTCTAGATAAGAATATGACCAGATGCAGTGGCATAAATACAAGATGGACTCTGGTGCTGTCCTTTCACTGACTCTCCTCATTGCAAACTCATTGTAATGCTAAATTCTTCACCCAAGACAGGCCTTATATGGTCCTGCAGTGCATATTAGAGCAGGACATCTTACTGCCCAAGGCAGGAGAAAGGTCCACCTAAACATGTTTCTGTGTCATTCCCTTTTCCTGCCTCAGCTTCCTTAAAGTGACAAAGGCCAAGCCCCTTGGGGAGCTGGCACCTGCATCACTTTCCCTAGCACGCCTCCCTTGTGCACTGGAGCCACAAGCTTACTAAACCTGAAATTACCTTTGCAAAAATTATAACTGAGGAAACTACGACAATGAAGGAGATCAGACCTAATCGACTTCATCTTACTTCTAACCTTAAACTGTCCTTGTTCATTCCTGGGCCTTGGCTGAACTAACCTTGGGAAGGAGTTCAGTTTATAGTTTAACTCTGAAAACAAAACTGGTAATATTCCTTACCTGAAAAACAAAAACAAACAAACAAACAAACTAAAAAATCTGCTTCGCCTGAGGACCAGTATGCCTTTGAAAGACTTACAAATTAGCTACAAGATTAGGAATGATGATTTAGGGGCCACTCAGTCCCTGGTTGCAAGAGTTTGAGCCTCCTCAAATTGCTCCTGGGAATAACATCACTATTGTAACATCTAAGATCAGTGCTTGAGATATTCTGCAGACCCTGCACTCATGCGCCAGCTGACACCACCTGGACAGGTAACCTAACTCAGCCTATTCTGCCATCCCACCAGGAACAGAAGGCAACAACAAAAACTCACTTAGACTCCAGATGATTCCATCTCTAACCTTTCTAATCAGTGTTCCCCATTTCCCGAGCTCCTACCCACCAAATTATCTTTAAAAACTCAGATCCTCGAATGCTCCAGAGACTGAGTTGAGTAATAATAAAACTCTGGTCTCCCACACAGCCAGCTCTGCATGAATTACTCTTTTTCTATTGCAATTTCCCTGTCTTGATAAATCCACTCTGTCTAGAGCCGATAAATCAGCAGTGGGCAAGGTGAACTGCCCACTGCCTAGTGGGCGGTTACAAACTATGCCTGAGGGGAAAAAAAATACCTCCCTTTGGCCTCTTATTTTTACTTACACAAGAGTCAAAGCACTCAGGGTTCCTGTGCAGTAACAAAACCAGTTGTTCCAAATAACACCATTCCATATACATTTAACATCGTTTATTTTGTAAGATATTCTGTTTGTTTGTGTTGTTTTTTGGTATGGTTTTTATGGCCATTGGAATTCTAAGTTTTGCATCTTCTTGACAAGGACTGGGTTGACCATGCATATATGCTGCTGCCATCTTGATGTCCTCGAGTGCTTCCCCAGTTCCCACCTGCAGCACACCTGCACCCCTCAAGTCAGTCCTAGCCTATTTCTTCTCTCCCTGGTTTCTCATGGAGCTCTTCACTGTCAGTATCCTCAGGGATACTGGGAAGCAGAGAAAGGTTCTGAATATCCCCAGCTATCCGCTACAGGATCAGGGCCCTCATCTTGTCCTTATCATCAATTTAACCCCCGAATACTGGAAATTGATGGTAGGTAGGAATATTATTCAGAATCCTGGATGATGTAGATGTTATTTCAAGCTAGGGTGATGCTAGCCACCTAAGACTCAACCAGAATTATTTAAATTCTGTTCTTTCTTACCTTCAAGATGGAGCTAGCATAGTCAACAATACTAGTTACCAGGGAAAGACTGATAGGAGAGAGGATGAATAGTCTTTACAGACGTTGAACTTTGCAGTCTAGTCATTATCATTGGTTTAGACTAATAACTGGTTTACACTCTCACTTATATTTACATTCAAGTTTGTTCAGAATATGTAATCATGATCATTGCTTTTATAAAAACTCCATCCAGAGGCTGATCTAAAAATAAGAAGAAAAATCTTCCTAGGCATAACATAACATCTCAATATATTCAAATATATTGTCAATGGTTCTCTGCTGTGTTGTTAAATTTTAGAATTAGAGGATTTTAGAGCAAAAATAGACTGTAGAGATCATTTATTTAAGACTGTTAATTTTCCTTCTTTCATATTTGGCACATGGTTTTACCATCCAGTTTGTTCTGCTTTTATTGAGTGAATTTCAAAGTAATATTTTATCAAATGTCATGTATTTACATAATTAGCATAATTACATATAAGTGCATAATTGGGGTAAATATATGTAATTACATTATTATAGTATGCAAAAATCTTGTAAAAAGCCTTTTCTAACTTTTCAAGCTAAAGCATATGCATTGTGCAACCATATTAGATAATTGTTGATATTCAGTATCTTGCCCCTCTTAATTGATTTAACCAAATAAATGTGTGTTTAAAAGATAACGTTATCTTTCTTTTTGGCCAGTTGTGTAATTATTTGTTTGTTTGTTTGTTTTAATTAAACAAGAGAAACCCTGAAAAAGAATCACATTATTTTTTCTATCATTTGGCTCAGGTTGGTATGTGGAACAAGCAATCCTTGATTTGAATACAGCATGTAGCTTCATTTGCAAATTTTATTTGGAGAGAAATGAATACAATTGCAAACTCTGTGACTTGGCAAATAATGGGCATAAATGAAAATGCTGGATGCCACCGTCGCTATGCTGGAGCTCCTAGTGCACCTCATAGAAACATTCTAGTAATTTTAAATTCTAGACCAGACATAGAGAAATGACCAGTTAGTAGAGAAATCCACACTGACACTCTATAATCTCTTTCTTGTCAGTTTCTGTAAACAGTTCTAAACATGTTAAGAAAATGATTTCATTCATTTCTCTGACACTCCAGAATGATTTCCACATCAAGTACATCTCTTTGAAACCAAAACTTGAATTTCTGTGGAAAAAGTCTAAATCCCTCACACCTACCAGGTTTGAAGATATATAATTGTCTATGGTGATTTTTACATGTCTTTGCTTAGTATTGAGAACTGGTGAATAAAATTATCAAGATAAGATGATACAGTAAAGATATTTTTCTTCTCTCATTCTCTTGAAAATCACCTACAATATTAAGATAAATACAAAATGAAAAGTAGAAAACATCTTTAATCCCAAATTATAAAATATAATGTTGAAAATAGAAGGTTAAATAATAAACAATGCATGCAAGAGAGAAATAATCATTTAACCATAGTGTTTGAAGCAGTAGGTAGGTGGTTACCAAAAAGGTGGAGGTTACTGTTCCTTTAAAAATGACTTAGGAATTAGTGGCACCACCTAACAGAGAGAAGAGTAAGGCAGACGACTGAAAATAAGGATAGCAACATCATCAGTTAAGTCATCAGGTAAAGTAAATTCTATACAAGTAAGGCAACAGCTAGTTCTCTCTATCATAGAATTCCACAATATTTCCCTAAGCAGGAGACAGGGTGGATCTTCTGGAGGAAAAAAAAATACCTCAGAAGAAAAGACTTACAAATGTCAGCATTTGTGTGTTTCTTAAAAAGGTATCTGAGGATACAATAGGCCTTCAAAGTGTTAGGCTAGTCAGCAAGCCATTCCCCCAATTCTGTGCAAACATACAAAGAATTTATTGCATATTGCACTTATGAAACAAGAGGAGGACACTATGCAAAAAGGCATATCAGAGAAAAACAAAGACCTATTGACAAAATAAATCATAAGATACAACACCAAGATGCTAAAATACTAGTGATAAAAACAATTGGTCATAAACAAAGGGTAAGAAACAAAGTGATATTCAATTTCTCAATAGCAAACGTAAGATAAATGACACTAAAACAATACCTTTATGTGTTTAGTCAAAATGATACCAACATACATATTTCTGTGCAGATAATCAATAGAGTGTAAGGCTAAAATTAAGACATTTTTATTTATGCATCAAAAAAGCTACTTCTCATTAATGCATTTTCAAAGAGCTTCTGGGAAATGTATATCACCAGACAGAGGAAAAAAAAAAAAAACAAGAAATGGAAATACATAGAATTAGGAAGCAGAGGATCTAATGCAGGAAAAAAAGGATCTAATGCAGGAAAAAAAAAAAAATCAAGAAAAGCAGAATAAAGTTCCAGGATGGCAACTGTGCAACTGATGCACAGATCAACTGGACTAGATTAGTGGGTTTCAACAGGAACAGCTATAGGACCAGGTTTAACCATGTACAAACTTGTACTAAGAGATGTATTACTGAATTATTGGAGGATTTAGATTTAATCAGGTATCAGACATTTTTTTCAGACAAAAATGAAGTACGTATTAACTTGAGAGAAATGGAAAAGTTGTACAAGAAAGGAAATAAGAAATATAAGCACAGTATAGACCTGTAGCTCAACAGTAATCAATACTTTCAGAGTTCTAAAGGACAGGGACTTAACCAAAAAATTAGTACAGAGTTACAATGGCAGGTAAGGAAAGAAGAAGGAGTGTAAGAGAACTAAAATCCCTTTTACAACACAAGGTACATAAAGTCTATAACTGCAGAATCTACAAGTAGAAATATATTCATATTATAAAGAAAGACAGAGATAGAATTCAGGGAAAATAACTGAAATACTTGCAGCTAGCTGCCACTGGAAAGGGAGGATATATTTATTTATAAGCTTTTAAAATATTATTTCATCTTTTAAATTATTTCTATAAATATTTTGTTAAAAATTACAAATAATTTAACAATTTTATATCACATCTCAAAACAAAACCAATCAAGTTTTTTTCACGAGATCATTTGCATTAGAAATGCTTAATTTGGATTTGATAAATTAAATTTAATTTTGCTAAATTGTTAGGAAGATATTCTGGAAATTTAAAAAGTGTATAGAGTGGTTGAAATTTATAGTGCATAGGGAAGTGGGGCAGAATCTACACACATCAAACAAAAGAAACGCAGAGTTGCAGGTGTCCCAGGAGGCACCTTCAAAGTGTAGAGGCGAACGCCAAAGGGATCGTGATATGGCATCTATCTGATGGACTAAGATAGAAATCTGAGTTATTCCTGGCTTTCTTTCACATGCTTTTTACATCCAGACAGTTATCAAATCCCATCTCTAATCTCCTTCATTCATGTTCTTCATCTCTTTATCACAGAGCTCCACATTTATTCATCATCATTTACTCTTCGAATTGTTGCAAGAGCCTATTCATTGATTTCTCTGAGTTTTTAATTGCTGTCATTTTCTTTCTTTTTTTTTTTTTTGTTTTGTTTTGTTTTGTTTTTGAGACAGAATCTTGCTCTGTCTCCCAGGCTGGAGTTCAGCGGTGCGATTTCGATTCACTGCAAGCTCCGCCTCCCAGTTCACACCATTCTCCAGCCCCAGCCTCCCGTGTAGCTGGGAGTACAGGCGCCCACGACCACGCCTAGCTAACTTTTTGTATTTTTAGTAGAAAGGGGTTTCACTGTGTTAGCAAGGATGGTCTTGATCTCCTGACCTCGTGATCTGCCTGCCTCGGCCTCCCTAAGTGCTGGGATTACAGGCGTGGGCCACCGTGCCTGGCCTAATTGCTATTCTTTTCATAACGAAACATAATCCACTCCTTTTCCTACTGTAACTTCTCATTTTACACAGGGCCCATTGAAGTAAGAATATTCTAAAATTAAGTAATCTGGAATCAAAACTGAGTTTGATCCCTGTCTTTGTTCCTGATACAGCTTCCTGATCTTTGGTATGATATTTATACTCTGTCTCATTTTCCTCGTTTGTATATTGGGAATGTTTATAATTATTTTGCAGGATTATTTTGAATGTGAGGAATAATACCTTTAATTTGTTTTTCTTTTGGGAGCTAATTAAATGGCAAATAACTTATATCCATATTATTAGTATGGTCTCATCACACAAGGCCCTTTGCAACATTGCTCCTACTTCTATGTTTAGATTCTGCTTCACTTTCCTATGCTGCGCACATTTCAATCACCTCAGACATCTCTGTATAATTTGGGCATGTCCTATCACAACTCTAATCTTGTTTGTATTTCTGGAATACCCTGAAAAACTCCCACTCAGACTTAAAAAGCCAGCTCAAATGCTGTGTTCTTCGTGATTTTTTTCCTTGTTCATCGAGGTAGAGTGTAACACTTCTTCACACACCGCTATCAAACTAGGTTTGAAATGTTACTTTTGTACATTTAAGAACTTTTTTTACATTTTTCATTTTAAAAATATATTAATGGCAAAAATATTTTAACAGAGAAGTACATAATAATGAATGTAATTTAAATAAGATTTATTGTATAAACATAGATGTTTTAATAACTGTAATCTAGAAAAAGAAATAGAACACAGCCTGTATCACTGAAGCTCCTCTGTGGCCTTCCATGATTACCACCTATCCTGTGCCTCCTTGAGTTAATAACTATTTTGATTTTGTGATTGTTTTTATAATTTGCTAATTTTAATCTGAATCTTTGAAACATATGTTTTTCTATTTTAAACTGCATATGAATGGAGGTATGCTGAATATATTTTTTGACATGTTTTCTTTAACTGGTCTTGAAAACATGTTTTAACATATGTCTCTCTGACCAGCCTATATGCTTCTCTAAGCTAAGAACAAAATGAAATTTACTTTTATATCTCTAGTACCAGGTATACTGTCTTCCATAACAAAAGTCTATTAAAAGAAAAGATGATTAAATAGATGGCTGGATAGATAGATGATATTCTTGTTAATGGGAACTACATAGTTCAGGAGGCTATAATAAGTGTTTGTTCTAATGTAGAGCTGAAATGAATATTGATTTTCTAAGGCAGGGTTTTGATGCAAAATGCAGACTTTCAATGTGGCAGGTTATATGTGAAGTATTTTTAAAATATGAATATGATTGAGTTGGCTTAGTTTCATATGTGCAATTAGCTTGTACTTCCAAATATGTCAAATTATTCAGTGATTGCCAAGATCACACTTTCTAACATGCCCTATAGTAAAGATTAAGAACTCTTATAACATTCATTTCTCTAGAGCCAACAAGCATGGCAGTGCAAAGTTAAATTCTATGCATGCATCCTGAAAGAGAATGGTGTAAGGGCAACGCTAATTACTTCAAAATCTGACCGAGGATGTATAAATAGACCTTAGCTAAGATCTTATATATATGAAAATTTGAAAGTATTGACCTTTACTATATTAGAAATAGAGTTAAAACGAAACTCTCAAAAATCATTTAGAAGTTTATAAAACAAACTTTCTATTAAGTGACCAGTGTATTTATATGTGATAAGATACTACTTTTAATGAAATAAATACATAAATATTTTGAACTGTCTACAGAAAAACTCAGACGGTAGTGAAAACACTCTGTTTATATAAAGGAAATTCTTCACTAGTCCCATAGAATAGAGTGAATAGAATCTTGTCTTAATCAGCATTGATTTATTATGTAATATATCCATATTCCCGATGATCAAGATGTTGTTGGTGTATATGGAGGCTGAGGGCCAACTTGGCTCATGTGAAGAAAGATACATTTTTTATTGTGTTTTGAGTGTTTTAACATGAAACAAAACTAAAAAAGAAAAGCCTCTGTCTTAAGCATCACTTATATTATGTAGAAAGAAGCAATTTTAAAATCATTCGTTCATCACATAAAAGAATCATCAACACAGGAATTACCATTTAGAGTGATAATGAGGATTCTGTTTTCACACAATGGGAGCTATTTTAGTATTCTTTCCTTAGCTGCTTCTGGCAGTTCACATTGTCAGCGAAGTTAATGCTGGATGTGGAAGATGATTCCTCTCTTTTTTTCCCACAAATTTATTTTTTTTTTAAATCTACAGATAAAATTTTATGTATTTCTCATGTATGACATGAGGTTTTGAAGTATATATACATTGTTGAATGGTTAAAGTTAGTTAATTAACATATGTATTACCTGACATAGTTATCATTTTTGAGGTAAGGACACTTTAAATTGAGTTGGTAAAGAGAAAAATGACTTAGAAGAAAAAAATAATACGGCCTTATGCAATAAATGGTGAGATATGACTTCTCCAGGGAGAAAAAAACTTCAAATGGTTTAAAATGCTTCCCATTGTCCAATCTAAATTTTCTCTGGTCTTTTACAATTTTTAAAAAATATAGCAACATTTCCATTAATAATTTAAATTTTAAAATCATCATGCACTAAGTGCAAGGTAGAATTTCACTTTTATATATATATATAAGGTTAAGTCAGTGTTTGCGTGAGGGAGAAGGGACAAGATGGAGGAAAGTGAACAAGATGGAGCAGTACCTGTTGTTTCCGGGTTCTTCATCACCAACTTACCTGCACGCGGGAAAGTGCAGCCTGCGCCCGAGAAAATGCAGCCTGCGCCCCAGAAAATGCAGCCTGGGCCCCAGAAAAGGCAGCCTGCGCCCGAGAAGATGCAGATCAACCGAGCATGCGCCAGGTGACGTCAATCCGAAGAGATGGAAACTTACCCGGCCACGCCTATGGAGACGCCCCTATCACGCCCTTATCCCGCCCACTTCCCTCCCCCTTCCAGTACCAATGCATGAAAGTCAGCTGCCCGCAGGAGCCGACGTGACTTCTTCGACCCCGCGTTCGTGGATCGTGGAACCTCACCCGAGAGCGCTGGCGCGACTTCCCTGGTCCCCCACACCTGAGGACCAGAGCACGTCGCCCGAGAGTGTGTGCATATTTGCAATAAAAGTCTGCGGCTTTCTTATGTACTTTGGCCTCATGTTTAATTACTTAGCTCTCCTAAATCAAGTTACATTAAATTAAATTAAGACAGGTACATTAAATTAAATTAAGACAGTCAGATGGTAAACAAAGGATTTTATTCTCCCTTTGCATTAATTATTTATTTAAAAGAGTTTGTTTCTCTCTTAAAAAGTATGGTACAACAGTAATATGCTTTCCCACTGCAGCGTAAACCCCTATTTAAACAATCCATTTTTTTTAAAAAAGATACTGACAGCAAGAAGTGTGATTTTTAAAATAACATCAAATTTTGCTTTACCAAATGCACCAGAGATTTTAAACAGTAAATATTCTCACCTTCAAAGTAACAATACTGTCATTTTTTTTTTTAAGACGAAGAATGTTCTCTTGGAATTTGTTTTTGAGCCTGTTTGAAAGTTATTCACGTTTAGCCTTATTCATTTCAAACCTATTTGGAGGTAAAGCCATGTTACTTGAATACTTACCCATTTCATCCAGGAATCTTGGCTCTCAATAGCTAATGAGTAATTCCAAAAACCAAATCCGACTTCAAATCATCATTTTTTCCATCAATCTGAGACATTCAAAGAATGCACCATGGGGTCTTGAAGGCATTAACATAACAGATGCTTTCCAAAATGTCTTGAGCAGTGAGAATGTCATTTAAATATTAATCCACATTTCAAAATAACTACTTTGATGAGGTCAATGTTTATTATAAAATCTTAAATCTGATACAATTGAAAACTACATTGTGTAATAGTCACAAACTCATGTGAATAGTCTACTCCTTTCTCCATTTACTCCACACATTTTAAATTTCAAATTCCTTATTACAGTCTGGAAGATCTGACCTCTGTTTTCTTCTCTGACCTCTACTCACTTTCTGTATCCCAGATACAGTGGCCATCTTCAAAACCACATCAAACCCACTGCTTTCTCTGCCTTCTGCTTGCTGTTTCCTCAAACTAGAACATTGTATCAACAGGTGTTTTCAAAACGTGATTTCTCACTACATACACCCGAGTCATTAATCAATTGTCACCACGTTAAAGAGACCCTCCATGACCACCCCACCTAAGTACCTCCACCTCCTTATCTATATTTTCTTCTTATGACCATGTAAACATATACTGTGTTTTTGCATGTATGTTATCTGACTCTGTCCCAGGGACATGAAGTCCATGAGGACAAGGGGTTTAAATGTTTTGTTCACCACTCAATTTACTGTGCCTAGAACCATCCAAGGCCTTTAGTAAATTCTCAAGAAATACATGTCCATTACTGACTGATGAACTGAATAATGTACTTAATCAATGTCCACCTACCCTGTTCTAGTGATGCGGAAAAAGGGAGGGGGAAGGATACTCTTTCTTGAAGGAGCTCACTGTTTATTAGCGGAGATGGACATAAAAACAATAGGCAGTTACAATAGGTAGTTTTAAGGGTAATAAGGGTAATATACAGAGGATGGCACTAAAGCAAAAAGAAGAACTTTTAATAGCCAATGAAGGTTTCCCAAAGAAGAATAGTTTTTAGTTGAGTCAAGAATCAACTGGGGTTTAACAGTGGAACACAAAGCTTTTAAATTCTAGAAAAAGCAAATAGATCAATTCACTTTAAAAGGTGTGTAGAGTACTTACCAGGTAGTCGACGTTCTGCTAAATGCTGAAACACAATAATAAGCATCAATAATGAATAACAATAATCTTACGATATAATGGGGTAGACAAATAGGTAAATAATTTCATGAATGTAATAACTATTCTGATAGCATTATGCATGGTGAACTCATAAAAGAAAACCAGATGCTTCTCTGTCACATGAGAAATAGATGGGAAAATCTATGTTCAGCTTAGGAAGGCATAGCATTCCCTATTTCAGTAACTGTCTACTTCCACACACCAGAAAGATTCTGTCTTTCTTGATATCGTCTACTTAAATGGCAAAAGAGACAAGTCCAGTGAGGGAAGAGGCCTCAGGTGCTGGGGAATAAAAAAGACATTATATAGAAAATTTTGTCCCAAGTTAGTTTTAGGCTAGATTACGCTGCATATTAAAAAAAATCATTCTTCATTGAGCAATGTGAGGTTTTTAAAAATAATAAATGCTTTATTTCAACTAGTGATATGATATGTTAATAGCTCTCAAGTCTATACTTTCTACACATAATTATTTTTGAGAAAAGCAAAATAATACGATATATCCTGTTTCTTCTGATTGTGGTCCAAAATACTGATCTCTGTTCTTCAGTGTTGCTCACATAGATTTGTAGAAAATGCATATTTTGAAATTTAGTCATCATTATATAGTATTTAAAGTAGGGAATTGCAAAAAGCATTTACTCTATCTTTAAAGTTATTGTATTTCTTTTGTTAAATACAGAAAACAGAAATGGATTAAAAGACCTATACATTGGTTTAGTGGTACAATTTTTCTTATAGTAGGAGTATTCCTCACAGCATCCTTGGGTAGTTTTGCAAACATGTAATAGGGTTATACCTGGATCAACAAAATTAAAACACTAATTAAAAAGCACCTTCATGATAAATGTGCTCTATATAGAATAATTGGTCATGTCTATGAATTGCAGAATTAAACTGACTTTTTAACAAACTACAATCTTTTTCAGAGTGATAGAATGGCAAAACAGATGAAATTATAACTTTTGTGAATATATTAGTCTCATTGATAAATCCTAAAACATAAATCTGTTTTAACTTTACCTTTGGCAATAGACAATAAGACAATTATATGTCTTTAGTTACTCCTCTGATCAGATATCTCATCTATAAAAATTTGATTATGCAACTTGACAACAAAAACTACATAATTGAAACTATTGTTTCATTCCATTAATCTCAATTGTACGCAGCATCAATTGTGCCTAACTTTATGGCTACTTGGCAACTC
Source organism: Colobus angolensis palliatus (assembly GCF_000951035.1). NCBI lineage: Eukaryota > Metazoa > Chordata > Mammalia > Primates > Cercopithecidae > Colobus > Colobus angolensis. The sequence goes on along the minus strand of NW_012115788.1, from coordinate 3,649,122 downwards.
TGGAAAAAGTGTACTCTCCTTATAAGACTAAATTGCACGTGTATTTGTGCTGCGTAGTTACCTGTAAGTTTTAAAGGGTAGATATATTCAATATATGCAGTGTCTGGCACATGTATGTTTTGCTGTATATCATAAAAGAAAGTTCATACTTTGAATAATTAAATATAAGTCTATATAGTATTACAGAGAAGAAAATTCCTTTAAGGAAAATACACTGCTGTAGATGAATCTATTACAAGAATAGTTTTATCTCATCTTTGGAAAAAGGACAGTGAAGACAGCTAAAATGTTAAAAATATTCAGAAGTCATTGACTTTTTGGAAAAAGAAGATCAGGCTGGGCATGGTGGCTCATGCCTGTAATCCGAGCACTTTGTGAGGCCAAAGTGGGCAGATCACAAGGTCAGGAATTCAAGACCAGCCTGACCAACATGGTGAAACCGCATCTCTACTAGAAAAAGAATACAAAAATTCCAGCTACTCCAGAGGCTGAGGCAGGAGAATCTCTTTAATGAGGGAGTCAGAGGTTGCAGTGGGCTGAGATCATGCCACTGCACTCCAACCTGGGTGAAAGAGTGAGACTCCGTCTCAAAAAAAAAAAAAAGATCAAACCCATTTGAATTATTTGTTTTATTGACAATACACTGAGCAAAATAAAGCCGTTGAACCTACACAAATTCCCCACTGATAAAGAGTCAGTTTTAGTTATAAATAAGACAAACAGGAATTAGGCCTCACTTCCATAGCAGCTTGAGAAGGATTGGACCAGTGTTGCACAGATTCCTGTCCTAGAAAAAAAAATTAAGAAGAGTGATGATTTGAGAGGAGACAAGAGGAAATTACTAAAGATTTAAACTTTGTCTCTAGCTAGTACTTCTAGGGTACACATTCTGCTAATTCAGGCAGTGCTTTAAAGCTAGAATGGATCCCTCATCTTTCTTCATGAACAGGCTTCTGACTTCCACAGCCAGAAATTGTCACATTATTTTTTTCAGAGTGGCTACTAATATAATGTCCATTGCCAACCTCATCTATGATAAGGGAGAAAATGCATTCTGTAGGTATACTCTACCTTGTGATAAATTTTATGTGTGGATACAGATGTTTCTAAGATTTCCTCTGTCCATTGCATATTCTGTTTCTCAGTCTTCTTATTCAAGATCCTCGGTGAATTGGGTACCTAATTTGCTTAGTTGAAATGGACAGATTATAGAAGCAGGAATAGAACAGGTCTAGACTTCAGCCGTGATAATATATTAATACTAGCCTCCCTACGAATCTGAGTGAAAACATGTGACCATGGGATAACTATTGTGTCCCCAACACACTAGCCTGAGAATACAAGGTTTACTATCCAGACTTGATTTATCTATGCCTTTAGAAAAGCTTCAGATGGAAAGACTCCCTGAGTGTCATCTGTAGCTTGTCTAAGGTCTCTTGGGAAACAGTGTATACTCCTTATGCATTGCCTGGTCCTCAAGGGAAGAGATTGACTCATACTGCACTAGTTAATTTCGGGTTATTGTGAAAACACAGGTAGGTCCTCAATAGGCTTATGGTTCTCCACAAATGATAGAAGGAAAAGCAAGTAACACTCAGAAAATAAGTGTCCTTTGATAATTTCTTTAATGTTGGGACTGTGTTCTTTTCTCTGTACTTCTCATGGACTGTTATTTGTATAGAATTCCTTTCTTTCTGGCTTGGTAACTACCTACCTCGCTCTGCCCCTCATCCTTTGTCAAGGACTGATTGCTGATGCACAAGTTTTAATCCCCTACTTTTTTACTACCTGGGTAGTTTTTCTTTTTTAATTTTTATTTTTGTCAGAGTCTCTAACTCACTAGTATCTACACCATCTTTCTTTTAAAAACAAAACTTTTATTTTAGGTTCGGGATACATGTACATGTTTGTTATATAGTTAAACTCATGTCATGAGGGTTTGTTGTAAAGATTATTTCATCACCCAGGTACCTAACCTAATACCCAATAGTTATTTTTGCTAATCCTCTTCCTCCTCTCATTCAGCACTCTGAAGTGGACCCCATTGTCTGTTGTTCCTGTCTTTGTGTCAGTGTGTTTTTATCATTTACCTCCCACTTATAAGTGAGAACAGACAGGATTTGGTTCTCTGTCCTTGTGTTAGTTTGCTAAGAATAATGGCCTCCAGATCCATCCATGTTCCCATAGAGGACATAATCTTGTTCTTTTTATGGCTGCATAGTATTCCATCATGTATATGTAGCAAAGTGTATCCAATCTGCCATTGATGGGCATTTAGGTTGATTCCATGCCTTTGCTATTGTGAATGATGCTGTAATGAACATACACATGCATGTGTCTTTATAATAGAAGGATTTATATTCCTTTGCGTATATATCCAGTAATGGGATTGCTGGGTTGAATGGTAGTTCTATTTTTAGCTCTTTAAGGAATCACCACACTGTTTTCCACAACAATGGAATTAATTTACACTCCCACCAACTGTATATAAGCATTTCTTTTTATCTGCAACTTTGCCAGCATCTGTTAATTTCTGACTTTTTGATAATAGCCATTCAGACTGGTGTGAGATGGTATCTCATTGTGGTTTTGATTTGCATTTATTTCTCTAATGATCAGTGATGTTGAGCTTTTCTTCATATACTTGTTGGCTGCATGTATTTCTTCTTTTGAAAACTCTCTGTTCATGTCCTTTGCCCACTTTTTAGTGGGATTTTTTTCTCTTGTAAATTTAAGTTTCATTTAGATGTTGGATATTAAAACTTTACCTTTGTCAGAGTCACAGTTTGCAAATACTTTTTCCAAATCTGTAGGTTGTCTGTTTGTTGATAGTTTCTTTTTCTGTGTAGAGCTCTTAAGTTTAATTAGATCTCAGTTGCCATTTTCTGCTTTTGTTGTAATTGCTTTTGGTGTCTCCATCATGAAATCTTTGCCAGCTCCTATGTCCAGAATGGTATTGCCTAGCTTGTCTTGTGGGGTTTTTTATAACTTGGAGTTTTACATTTGAGTGTTTAATCCATCTTGAGTTCATTTTTGTATATGGTGTAAGGAAGGGATCCAGTTTCAATCTTCTGCCTATGGCTAGCCAGTTATCGCAACACAATTTATTGACTAGGAAGTACTTACCTCATGGCTTGTTTTTGTCAGCTTTGTTGAAGAAAAATTGGTTGTAGGTTGTGTGGCCTTCTTTCTGGGCTCTCCATTCTGTTCCATTGGTCTATGTGCCTGATTTTATACCAATACCAGTATTTTGGTTACTGTAGTCATGTAGTATTGTTTGAAGTTGGGTAACTTAATGCTTCCATCTTTCTTCTTTTTGCTTAGGATTGCCATGGCTACTTGGGCTATTTTTTGGTCCTATATGAATTGCAAAATAGTTTTCCTAGTTCTATGAAGAATGTCATTGGTAGTTTGATAGGAATTGCATTGAATCTGTAAATTGCTTTGGGCAGTATGGCCATTTTAATGATATTGATTCTTCCTATCTGTGAGCATAGAATGTTTTTCCATTGTTTGAGTCATCTCTGAATTCCTTAAGCAGAATTTTGTAATTCTCATTTTAGAGATCTTTCACCTCCCTGGCTAGCTGTATTCCTGGGAATTTTATTCTTTATGTGGCAATTGTGAATGGGATTGTGTTTCTGATTTGACTTTCAGCCTGGCTTTTGTTGTTGTATAGAAATGCTAATCATTTTTGCATATTGATTTTATATCCTAAAATTTTGCTCAAGTTGTTTATCAACAGAAGGATGAATGGGCTAAGACTATGAGTTTATATATATATATATACACACACACACACACATATGTATTTGTATGTATATATATGCATATACATATATGTATATAGTTTGACTTCCTCTCTTCTCTTTTAAATTTTCTTTATTTTTTTTCTTACTTGATTTCTCTGGCCCAGATTTCCAATATTGTGTTGAATAGGAGAGGTAATAGAGGACATCCTACTGTTGTGCCACTTTCAAGATGAACACGTCCAGCTTTTGTCCATTTAGTATGATGTTGGCTTTAGGTTTGTCATAGACGGTGCTTATTATTTTGAAGTATGTGCCTTCAATATCTAGTTTGTTGAGAATTTTTAACATGAAAGGATATTGAATTTTATCAAAATCGTTTTCTGCATCTATTGAGATAATCATGTGTTTCTTCTCTTTAGTTCTGTTTATGTGATGAATCACATTTATTGATTTGTATATGTTGAACCAAACTTGCATCCCAGGGATAAAGCGTATTTGATAGTAGTGGATTCGCTTTTTGATGTCATGTTGGAATTAGTTTGCAAGCATTGTGCTGAAGATTTTTGCATCAATGTCCATCCAGAATATTGGTCTGAAGTTTTCTTTTTCTGTTGTGTCTTTGCCAGGTTTTGGTATCAGCATGATGGTGGTCTTATAGGATTAGCTAGGGAGGAATTCCTCCTCCTCAATTTTTTGGAATAGTTTCAGTAGAAATGATAATAGCTCTTCTTTGTAAATCTGGTAGAATTCAGTTGTGAATATGTCTGGTCCCGGGTTTTGTTTTTTGTTGTTTGTTTGTTTGTTTTTTGGTTGACAGGCTATTACAGATTCAATTTTTATAACAGAATATTCATTCTTACCATTGGCACGTACTCAAAAGTTAACCACACAACCAGACACAAAGAATCCTCAGCAAATGCAAAATAACAAAAATCATACAAAACACACTCTCGGACCATAGCACAATAAAAATAGAAATAAGGACTTTAAAAATCACTCAAGATTATGCAGTCACATGGAAATTAAACAACCTGTTCCCAAATGACTGCATAGATAATAAAATTAAGACACAAATCAAGAAGGTCTTTGAAACTAATGAGAACAAAGAGACAAAATACTAGAATCTCTGAGATACGGCTAAGGCCGTGTAAGAGGGAAATTTATAGCACTAAATGCCCACACCAAAAAGTTAGGAAGATCTCAAACTAACATCACAACTAAAAGAACTGGAGAAGCATGAGAAAACCAACCCCAAACCTAACAGAAGACAAAAAATAACGAAAATCATAGATGAACTGAAGGAGACAGAGACACAAATAAAAACCATTTAAAATATCAATAAATCCAGAAGTTGGTTTCTCAAAATAATTAAATAGGCCATTAGCTAGGCTAATAAAGAAGAAAAGAGAGAATATCCAAATAAACACAATTAGAAATGATAAAGGGAATGTTACCACTGACCCCATGATAATACACACAATTACTGGAGACTAGTATGAACATCTTTATGCACAGAAACTAGAAAACCTAGAAGAGATGGTTAAATTCCTGGACGCATGCATTCTTTCAAGACTAAACCAGGAAGAAATTGATTCCCTGAACAGTTCAAAATTTTTCTTATCTAATCCTTTTAACTCCCATAACCCATGAAATAGGGCTTAATGAGTATTGTTCAATATGATATCAAACTAGGTTCATAAATAATCAATTAACAAACATACCTGATATAAAACACAAAACTCAAAAGTAACACTTATTTAAGAGCCTACTACATTTAGTTTTTTTTTTATATTTTCAAGGGATCTTTTGGTGCTTAAACTCTCCTAAATGAACCTGTTCTATCGAGAGAGTGCTGATGCCAAATGGCTATGTTATCTAATATATTATCCCCACCACATGAGTGCCTGACCCAAGGGTAACCATTCTTAAGCAGGCGACTTACTTATAATGGATTCAAATATATGACCCCAAAACTGATGGTTGTTTAATTTTTAATAGATGAGAATAAATAAATAGGGTGGATGTAGCCAATTCACATTAATGATTGGACATTAGAGGAAAAATTCACTAAATCCTTCCTTTGAAATTTACGGAGCTGAAGTTCTGCCTAATTTCAGAGAGACCCTTCTCTCTTGTTCAGATTTTCCTGAGCTCTCATAGTCCCTATCCTTTCTCGTGTATCATTTTCTAAAATCCTCTTTTCATTGAGCTTGCTTGATGTGTTTCTACCCCTTGGGAGCAAACAAGACTATATAAACATTTCTAAAATGAGGATTATATTACATTAACTACACCATTGTGGATTAAAATGAAAAGTTTAAGTTAACAACTCTGGTTTTGATGCCATGAATAGGGACACTAGTGAAGCTGATGATAATAACTTGTTTTAGATTATGTGACACTGGATTAAAAATATGATTTTCTTCATTATACCAGAGTACAAATGGATCCTTAATTCTATTCTTAAACTGTCTAGTTTTTGTGTGAGTTTCCTATGCTTTGCTTTTACTTTTATGATAAAAACATGTCAAATTGCTCTGATGGTAAAAGTACCATCTATGTTACCATACAACAGTTTTTGCTCCCTTGCAAATAATGCTGAACAGGAAGAATTCATCTAGACAGTATTGATGGTCACAAGCATTTTTTAAGACTAATCTGTCACGGACTCTATGAGTGTTACTCTCCAGTGGTGACTCTGACTCATTGATGTCTGAATGAAGATGTCCAGCTTGACCTATTTACTCATGTCGCTCTTCTTCAGTTTGACATCATGTGTCACTTTCTTCTCTGGTCTAGTCTTCTCTTAATCTGAACTCTGCCATTTCTTTAGGTTTATTGCGATATGTCACTTGGGGCAAAAGAACCTCTCATTCTGGCCACCATGGTACTAAGTTACTTTCTCAGACCAACCTAGTTCCTAATTCCCCCAACAGTAGGCACATCAATTGGTAATTTTCTACTTAGTAAATAAACCATGCAAAAATGCCTATTAATATAATGAGCAAATAAATTGTGGTATTATATGTAATAGAACACTACTAGTTTCATATGCAATAGAATACTAATCAGCAATAAAAAATAGATTTCTGTTAAATGCAGCAACATGGATAAATACCAAAATTAATAAGTTGAACTAAAGAAACCAATACAAATGATTCCATTTGCATAAAAGTCTAGATCAGATGAAACAGATCTATGGTCATAGAAATCAGGTTGATTTCAGTGTGGAGGGAGGAGAAGGGACTAGAATTGGCTGAATACGGCAGGAAGAATCATAGTGGAATGAAGAAATGTTCTACATCTTCATAGGAGGGCAAGTTACCTATAACTCATAAAATAAAATAGTATATGATCAGTTTCTGGTAACTCACACTATTAAAATACAATGACCAGAAGAGAGATGTGTTTACCCCAAATACCCCAGTTTTAGCACTTATCATACTGTATCTGAAGTATGTGTATTTATTCATAAAAAGTCATAAAATAATATATGTAAAATCTATGAATTTCATTGATTCTAAGTTGCATCACACTAATACAAGAGCAAACTGTAACAATAAATCTATGTGAGCATACTGTGATGTTTTGTTTGTTTTTTAAAGTAATGTCTAACCTGGTTTACCAAAATAGGAAAGTACCAATATATTTCTATTTGCAGTCATATAAGAATATTTTGCCAGGTGTATCTAGGGACACATATCTTTTAACATATGATTTTTGCAGTAATATCTTAGGGTATATATTTACCAAAATTCTGTATTCTTAACTTTATATTAGTGTCTATTTACTATTAAATCATCAGTTTTGTAGTTATTAGGCAATGGTTTATTCCAGTCAATAAGCATACCATATCTTGTTTAAAATTTCATTTGGAAACTTCTTTAAAGCCTTTCTTTTTTTAAAGGAGGAATAACTTGATCTTAGGAATTTTATACTGAGAGATTTATGGAGACAGATCAGACTACAAAATAATGTTTTAATTTAGAACACTGAGACTTTTTAAACCAGGCACTTCAAAGTAGACCCTTTTCATGCTTCAAAGCAGTGTTAATAAGGGATGTATCAAAGCAGGTTGGGAGCAGTAATAGGCATGTTTTCAAATGGCATCTTTAATTCCTGCATACGACTTACTTTAGCCATTGGAGGAATTACCACAGTACTAAGCTGTAACTCAATAGATACTTGCGTTGGATGTCTTAATCCAGTCCCTTTTTAAAAAGAAATAATGAATAATTATTTTCCTTTCCCCCGTGCATATAGGAAGTCACTAACTACATATGGATGACTGGTCACGGTGTGAAATAGTCACATGATATAATAAGATAAACTTTACAGCATTGCAAGACAAAAATAGCCTTTAAAACTGCCTTCTTGTTCTATAACAATTAAAAAAGAGGGGCTCTATACTGCTGTCCAGCGCATTAATGCATAACATTCATCTTTAGGTAATTAGCAGCATATATCATTAGCCATAAAGCAGGCAATACCAAGGTTTTTCACATGTCAGGATGAGACTTGCAGTTTGGTCTCTCTCCTCTGACAGACTTGGGCTTTTATAAGTTTAAGCAGAAAATGGCTTGGCTGTCTTTACTCAAATCCCTTAGTCAATGGTTCTTTTATGGACATTTTATATTTAGGAAGAAATTTTTAGTTGAGACTGAATTATAGAAAGGAGGCAAGTGAACATGAGGATGTGGGTTGTTGGAGGTACATGCTCACACTTCCCAGGCCTAAATGACCTCAGTAAAGAAAATATAATGACCAGTTTCTCTGCTTTTCCTTCTTCTGTAACTACTCAGGGAGATATGTTTACTCCAATTTTAGCACTTATACTGTATTATAATTACCTGCCTATGGGACTTTTCTTGGTTAGACTGTAAACTTTTTGAGATCAGTGCCAGCCTCTCATTTTAATTGAATACCCCTGAGTAGTCTTCCTTTCTTGGCCACACTTAAGGACCATGAATGAGATTAGAAAACATTCCAATTACTTTTTACTGAAGTCAACATTTACAAAAAGGCTACATTCACAAAAGGAGACATGACTTACTGATGCTGGTATTCAGACGGAGCATGGACAGCTGGGGCTGGGCATGCCCAAGAAAAGAAAAGAAAAGAAAAAGGTAGAGCCTGTACCTGTTCTTTGTCCCTGCTGAAGGGAGACTACTCAGATCTAAAAATAATAAGCAAATTTCTTCTTCCTCTTTCTGCCTTCCACTGTCCTTCATTGGCTTCCCATTTGCAGAGCCTCACCAAAAGCCAGCTGACATTAAAATGTAGGAAATATAGATTAAGAGTCTTATCTGAGGTATGTATTTCCAAAGACATTAAAAATGTGGGCTTGAAGTTCAAAGAAAATAGGTAAATAATTAGCCCAGTGACAAGAGCCAACAGGGACATTTGAGGAACTACGAAAAGATAGTGTGCAAAAAATGAGTCCACACAAAAAAAGATTGTTTGCAAAAATGGCCCAGAAAGATTTATTCTTTCCCTTGTTGTTGCAACATGACCTTGCTGCTGCCCTCATCAAGATGGGAAGCCTATTTCTTTATCTATTTAATTTAATCTGGTCTTGTGATTTACAGTGACCAAAAGAATATGCTGGAATGGGTAGTATGCTTATTTTAAACTTGGTTTTCAAAGACTCTTAGGTGTTTCTGCTTTTTCTCTTAGAATACTCTTTTCTTACAAGAACAATCCCAGAATCTCCTACTGGAGTATGAGATGCCACAAGGAAGAGAGATAAGTCATCCTCATTGAGGCCATACTTTTTCAGCCACCTTCCGACTTAATTTAAAATATCTGTCTTAAACACTAAAAGAGAAAAGAAAGCTAACCCAAGAATCACATTTCAATCTTTATCTTGGTAGTTCTGTGGTTTCTTGGCCTGCCTGCCAGCTTTATGAAAATATGGGTAGGAATGGAGGGAGGGAACTGAGAGACCTGGACATTAGACTTTGAAATTCAAGTCTTACCTAACAGTTAACAGGTGTTCAGAAGTCATTCAGAATAATTACAATGGAAAGGAAGAAATAAAAAATTTATAGAACACACTTAGCCACAATTTAGCAGAAGGAAGATAAAAATAAAGGCCAGAGCAGAAATAAATGAAATAGAGAGTAGAAAAACAAGAGAAAAATCAATTAAACTAAAACTTTGTTTTTTGAAAAGATCAACAAAGTTGACAAATCCTTAGCTAGATTAACTAAAAAAAGATAGAAAAGACTCAAAAACTGAAAATCAGATATGAAGGGGGGATATTTAAAACATTTCCACAGAAATAAAAAGCATGCAAAATTAAGTGTGACATAATATTTATATCTAGGCGATATTCCATTTTTCCCATTTGTTCACACAATGTCTTTTATAAATGTTTTTTTCTTAAATCCAAAATACAAATCAAGATTCACATAATGAACATACTCAGTTATTATGTCGATTTAGTTTATTTTCATGTGAAATAACCTTCCCTCTCTACATTTAGTAATAACTTTTTGAAGAATCTAAGCTAACTTTTCTATAGAGAGTTTCACATTTTGAATCTTATTGTTCCTCTTGATATTGTTCCTCAACCCCTGCTTTTTCTGCAAACTGAAAGATCTAAAGATGTAATTAGATTCAGATTACACATTTCTGTCAAGAAGTCTTCATAGTTTTATTGCACGTTTCATTTTGCCATATAGGCTTGTCCTGTCACAAGTGATAAAACCATTTTTACTTAAGCTGTTGACTGTTAGACCTCTCCATTGTAAAAGTCCATGTTTGTGTGTGTAATCAGTAAGTGATTTTGCTGCAATGCAAATACATTATTCTGCAACAACCTTTCAGTCAATAGTTCAACCAGTAGTAAATGAGATTTACCTGCAACAGTGTTTTACCTTGGGGATTGGAAAATGGCATATTCTCTTTATCTCATATTTCCTTCTGCATTTATTAGCTATAGTTACTGTTTTAAAAGTTTGTCTTCTCTCCCAGGCCACACACACCATCTCTCTCCTGGAATACTCTGCAACTGAGACTTATCAAAGCCTAGGAAAGTAACAAGATACATCATTAATGAACGGAGGGAGTACAAAGTAGAAAAAACAAATAATGTCTGCAAATGCTGCATGAAGTGTAAAGGAGAAAAATGGAAATGGATGGTGGAAAACAGAACAGGTGAAGTGACTAAAAACAAGTCAGGCAGTCATTTGGTAAATATTCTCAAAGTACATAGAAAGGATAACAATAAAGATAACATGGAATAACTACATCCTGTCACACCATAGCCAAACTGCTGAGCGGCAAAGACAGAACATCATAAAGGCAGTTAGAAAAAAAAAAAGGTAAGGGGGGAATCCTACACAGAGGAGTATCAGTGCAAATCATGGCTAACTTGTGATCAAACACAGCAGAAGTCAGAAAGCCACGGGACAGCAGTTTCAAAGTGCCAAAGTACCAATGTCCATCTAGATTCTACAACCAGAAAAATTCTCTCTCAGAAATGATGGCAAAATAAAGGCATTCAGATGAATGAAGATTGATTATTATTTTTATCCAACATACACACACAAGAAAGCTAAATGAAGTTATTTAGGCTAAAGAGAAATAATACCAGACTGACATTAGACTGTTCTGGAAGACTGAAGAGTACTGAAAGTAATAAATATAACATTATAGCTCTCTACATACATACAGATAAAGAATATTTGCTCTCTATATTATATGTATTATATAATTTTATATGTTACATAAATGTGACAATTCTTTTCATGAGTATTTTTAAAAGGGATTTGGCTATTGAACAAAGAAAATAATATTTTGTGTCATTTATGAAATATATAGATATAAAACATATGTTAAAGTGACACAAAGGATAGGAGGTAGGTAGATGGAAGAAATAACATACAAGATGGGAAATGAAAACTGGTTGGTTTCCTGTGCATGGCAGCACAGCCAGTCTATTGTGATGAATGGAAGAATCGTTCCTATTAAAATTCTACAATAGAGCTGGCAATGGTTTTGCATTTTCTTCCCACTGCAACTATTATGGCATTCTGGCTTGGGTAGAACCTGCTGTCCCAGCTATGTGGTCTCTGCAACTGTAGTTAGAAGTCACATGGGCCAATGGATTCAGAGAAGCCTATGTTTGACAGACCCAATTATGTTTATGGTTGTGTCCTTGAATAGCCACTTAATTCTTTCCATTTCTGCAAGTAAGAATGAAGCATAACTAACCTGAATGTTTTCTATAAGGTTTAGGAAAGATATCCATACATCCCCAGTACAGTGCCTGGAATATAGCAGATTGAAACATAAGTGATAAACACTAAAATAATAGATGACATGGAAGTGGAAGAAGGACGACTTTTGTACCTTTTGGTGATGTCATATCTAAAACTAACAGGACCAATTTAAGGTCAAATTGAAGTGTCAATTCACATTTCTTCTCCTTTGATGACTTAGCATCCATCCTGTCAGATGACTTTAGAACAGCTCTGTTTATGGAATAGACTGCATCAGAGCCAGCAGAAGCCAGACACAGTTGAAGATGTTTTTCGCTAAAGAACAATCCAAAAGGACAATAGAGAACAAAGGCTGCCAAGTCCCCTTCCTGGTCACTCATACAGGGAAGAGAGAAAGGAGAGCTTGGCAAGGCAAGCCCCGGGTGCCACTTTGTGTCTGTGTATGCTGGGTGAGTGGGGCTAAACAGCCACCTGAGTCCTTAGACTTCCATGTACTCACCCTGTGGCATGAGCAGTCAGGTGTCCAGGACGAGTCCTGATGTGAGAGGAAAGCTGAGGGAAACATGTGCCTTGGAGTCATCAATAGCAAAGTTCAGTGCCAAGTGAGGGATGTGCAGCTGTTCAGATTCATTTGTTCCTTAAAAATAAAACTTGGATTTACTGAAACCCAAATTTATATTTACCTGCAGGCACTTATCTTTTCGTAAAACCAGGATGGCTTGTCAGACTAAGATCTTGATTGTTTGGAGGTGTGAGTTTTAGTGGTTTTTTGTTGTTGTTGTTGTTGTTTTAAAAAAACAAACAAACAAGAAAAATGTTAAAGCAACAGATACATGCCACATTGCATATAAAAAATAAGCAAATCCTTACCATGAGGATTCAAAACCAAGAAATATATATTATTTTTCCTAACCTGCCAGCTCTGTGAAATCTGTTTATAATGACAATTTGACTTAAAATCCCACTTAAAAAATATTCATTATATCAATTTCTTCTTCCAAAATCAGTATCATTCATACTGCCAACTATGATGTGTAAACCCCAAATGGCTAAAATTTCTCTGTGTTTATCTGCCTTTGCTTTTTGCATTTACTTCAACAGAACTTTCAGGCAGACCATATCCTTTTGTATAAGTAAAACCCAGAAATTTCAAAACCAGGGCAATACTTATTTTGCATTTCTCTATGATTTTGGTCTCCAAATAGTTGCTTTTAAGATGCATCAAGTTATTTACAAAAGCTTTGTCTGTCACCTCCTCATTGCCAGCTTTAATTATAATATATGCATACTTTAAAGCTTTATATGAATTGGTGAAAAAACGCTTTTAGTTTTCCCTTTCACAAAACATTCATTGTGCAACTCTGAGCTTTCAGAGAATATGCTACAATGTCAGAATTTTATGCAAACATCATCATATTGCACATTTTAGTAAATATCATGTTTTATATTTTGGCAACCACAATCTTTCTTAAATATTGTGTCTTTTAAAATATCTCTTCATGTCTTCACCTGGGCAAGGTCAAAAATGAGTTGTCAGTTAAAACAGTTCTGAGCCAAAGCATCCTAGCAAACCAAGCTATTTTCTCAAATAAAGTTAAGCATTTAAAGAAATCCTCTTGACCCTTTCAGGATCAAAATCTCCAAGTAGAGACTTTTTTTGCAAACATGGTTTACATAAACTATTTGGAGATTTTTAAATCTTTATTATTTTAACCTAACTTTTTAATACTATTGTTATCTTTATTATTGTTATTATACTTTAAGTTCTAATTGTACATCTGCAGAACATGCAGGTTTGTTACATAGGTATACGCGTGCCACGGTTTGCTGCACCAATCAACCCATCGTCTACATTAGGCATTTCTCCTAACGCTATCCTTCCCCTAGCCCCGCAACCCCCAAGAAGTCCTGTCCCTCCCTGTGTCCACGTGTTCTCATTGTGAAACTCCTACTTATGAGTGAGAACATGTGGTGTTTGTTTTTCTCTTCCTGTGTTAGTTTGCTGAGAATGATGGTTTCCACCTTCATCAATGTCCCTGAAAAGAACATGAACTTACTCTTTTTCATGGCTTCATAGTATTTTATGGTGTATATGTGCCACGTTTTCTTTATTCAGTCTATCATTGATGGGCATTTGGGTTGGTTCTAAGTCTTTGCTCTTGTGAACACTGCTGTAGTAAACATACTTGTGCATGTGTCTTTATAGCAGAAAGATTTATAATCCTTTGGGTATATGTCCAGTGAAGGGATTGCTGGGTGAAATGGTATTTCTGGTTCTACATCCTTGAGGAATCGCCACACTGTCTTCCACAGTGGTTGAACTAATTTACACTCCCACCAACAGTGTAATTCTCCTCATCCTCTTCAGCATCTGTTGTTTCCTGACTTTTTAATGATCGCCATTCTGAAGGATGTGAGATTGTATCTCATTGTGGTTTTGATTTGCATTTCTCTAATGATGAGTGATGTTGAGCTTTTTCTCATATGTTTGTTGGCCACATAAATGTCTTCTTTTGAGAAGTGTCTGTTCATATCCTTCACCCACTTTTTGATAGGGCTGTTTGTTTTTTTTCTTGTAAATTTGTTTTAGGTCTTTGTAGATTCTGGATATTAGCCCTTTGTCAGATGGCTAAGTTGCAACAATTTTTTCCCATTCTGTAGGTTGCCTGTTCACTCTGATGATAGTTTCTTTTTTGCTATGCAGAAGCTCTTTAGTTTAATTAGATCCCATTTGTCAATTTTGGCTTTTGTTCCCATAGCTTTTGGTGTTTTAGTCATGAAGTATTTGTCCGTGCCTGCTTCCTGAATGGTATTGTTTAGGTTTTTTTCTAGAGTTTTTATGGTTTTAAGTCTTATGTTTAAGTATTACATAAAAGTCAACACTCCTTCATGCTAAAAACTTGCAATAAACTAGATATTGATGGAACATATATCAAAATAATAAGAGCTATTTATGACAAACCCACAGCCAATATCATACTGAATGGGCAAAAGTTGGAAGCATTCCCTTTGAGAATTGGCACAAGACAAGAACACCCTCTCTCACTACTCCTATTCAACATAGTATTGGAAGTTCCGGCCAGGGCAATGAGGCAAGAGAAGGAAATAAAGGGTGTTCAAATAGGAAGAGAGGAAGTCAAATTGCCTTTGTTTGCAGATGACATGATTGTATATTTAGAAAACCCCACCCTCTCAGCCCCAAATCTCCTTAAGCTAATAAGCAACTTCAGCAAAGTCTCAGGATACAAAATCAATGTGCAAAAAATCACAATCATTCCTATACACCAATAATAGACAGAGAGCGAAATCATGAGTGAACTCACATTCACAATTGCTAAAAAGAGAATAAAATGCCTAGGAATATAGCTTACAAGTGATATGAAGGACCTCTTCAAGGAGAACTACAAACCACTGCTCAAAGAAATAAGAGAGGACACAAACAAATGGAAAAACATTCCATGCTCATGGATAGGAAGATTCAAGATCATGAAAATGGCCATACGGTCCAAAGTAATTTGTAGATTCAATGCTATCCCCATCAACCTACCATTGACTTTCTTCAAAGAATTAGGAAAAACTACTTTAAATTTCATATGGAACCAAAAAAGGGCCCATATAGCTAAGACAATCCTAAGCAAAAAGAACAAAGCTGGAGGCATCACGCTACTGACTTCAAACTATACTACAAGGCTACAGTAACCAAAACAGCATGGAACTGGTACTAAAACAGATATGTAGACCAATGGAACAGAACAGAGTCCTCAGAAATAGTGCCCCAGATCTACAACCATCTGATCTTTGACAAACCTGACAAAAACAAGCAATGGGGAAAGGATTTCCTATTTAATAAATGGTGTTGGGAAAACTAGCTAGCCATATGCAAAAAACTGAAACTGGACCCCTTCCTTACACCTTATACAAAAGTTAACTCAAGATGGATTTACCTAACATTTTTTGAAGGCACATATACCTAAAGAATACATCTACAAGAGCTAAGATAACTTAATTTTAAGTCATTAAAAAGAGGAAGCCCTTCACCTACATTAAAATCAAGAGAATCTCAAAGCTTAAACTTTCCTTTCTTTCACTAAACATTTCTGAACTCCTCCCTCTGCCATGTACAACTTCAGAGTACAACATCATTTGCTTAATCCAATGTTTTCTTTCCTAAATAAAAGTGACACCTACTTTGCAGACGCTCACCTTGAGGATTGAAGAGAACATTTCACTTTATTCTTGGACCTTTCAAGTAGTAAACACAGGGTGTGTCAATATAAGGCATCTCTTAGGAGAATAACATTTTAAAGGAACTTGATTGCAAGTGTACCAATCTAGTGAGGAAAAGCATAGGGCATACATGCTTGTTACCTAAGATCAGAAATACAAACACTGCCTGCCTTCAGTTTCTTTGAAAAATAATTTATTTTTGGCTTATGTCATCATTCTGTCTCCCCACTACCCCTCAAATTTACACTTTTTTCCTTTCAGTGCTAAAGGCTAATGGCATTTCACTTCCACTAAAGTGAAAGGGGGCTGCACAGGGGTTATTGCAACTCTTCCCAGTATAATGTCCAACATCTCCTCTCACTCCTTAGACCAAAGTAATATTGGTATTTTCTGTGAAAAGGCACAAACTTTCAAGATCTTTTCTCATAAAATCAATTACAGAGCTCCATTTCACACTCACCAAGCTTTTTCTTTTTTCACAATGACAAAATTTCAAAAAAGGTTTCTTAAAGCTATGCCTACACATACAAACTAAGGTGGAGAACTGAGTAATTAATAAAATATCTTGGATGTTAAAGTAACTTGGTGTGGATTATTCAGACAGCGACTACACAAATATTTTGAGCATTTTTGTCTTGAACATGAATATCTGCTTCCACTTCATTTTATCCAGAAGTCTGAGGACCAAGGCTACAGCTACCTGATGAAAAGAATCAAGATAATTTTTCAACTCAGTAAGTAAGTCAGGTTAGGATTTCAGTATCCCAAGTATGACGATGAACAAATCAGTCAAAATTGAATGTGTGCTAATCCTCTTTTTCATCTTTGAACAAACACAGTTAAAGGTCTTAGCCAAAGATGGGTGGGTTAACTGAAAACCATTGCATTACACATGAAACCTTAGTCTAATTTTTGCCTTACCGCTAAAGATCTGTACAAACTGGACAACATGCTTTAAGTCTCTTTATTATTGTAGAATTTAGTTACTTTTATTCTAAAGTAGAGATAATGCAGTTTTGCCTTTTTATAATATACCTCACAGAAATGGGAGATAAGATTCTAGATCTAGAATTCCATTTTCAATTTCATTCCCATAATTATGTGAAACAAGATGCAGGGACAGCATTCTTTTTTCCAGTTCAAATTGCCAAGAAACTTCTATAGTACACCTCCTTTCATTCTTCTTTATGCTATGTAATTTAAATATGCTATGCAATTGATTAAGCAAAATAAAGAAAGCTCAACATGTAAATTATACGTTTTGCTATGTTCACATGAGGAAAACGACTTGAACTAATATGAATATATTTATTCAGCAACTGTGTATTACTGTTGAGATCTTGAAGCCTTATCTGTCTTATACCAACATTTTTCTTGATAGTTTTTCTTTCTTTTTTGGACTTAAACATTTTACATTATTTTTCTAGACAAGTAAAGTCACTATCAAAGTTAATGACCTTCAAACTAGCAAAATTATAAAACAAACCTCAAAGATAAATGAAAAGAAATATAGTTAAGCAGATAATGGTGGAATAACTCAGAAACTTTCAAATTGTCAAATCTTCAAAGTCAGAAAAATTATATTCAAAATAGTCAGATGAAACTTTACTAATATCAGTAAAAAATTCTAGTATTTTAAAAATTCATAGAAAATAAAAAAGTCAAACAAAAATAGTTTTGAAAAAGGAGAAAATGTAGACTTCGGAACCAGTACATTGGAACTTATTCCTTTCCCCAGTTGAAGCTCAGAATTTTAGAGATGTTTTTTGTTATTCAAATAGGAGGTGGTTAAGTCATATCCAGATACTTTTATTTTCATTACAATAGAGAAAATAATATATATAAGGGAAAAACTTATGGAAATACTTTGAGCAAACAGGTTAGAGTAATAATGAGTTGATTTACAGTTAGTAGAGTAACTGTAGTCAAATATTGGCCGGGGCGGTGGCTCTTGCCTCTAATCCTAGTACTTTGGAAGGCCGAGGAGAGCAGATCACCTGAGCTCAGGAGTTTAAGATCAGCCTGGGCAACATGGTGAAACCTTGTCTCTGCTAAAAGTACAAAAAAGTAGCCAGGTGTGGTGGTGCATGCCTGTAATCTCAGCTACTCGGGAGGCTGAGGCATGAGAATCGCTTGAACCCGGGAGGTGGAGGTTGCAGTGACCTGAGATCTCACCATTGCACTGCAGCCTGGGTGACAGAGGGAGACTCTGTTTCAAACAAACAAACAAACAAAAAAGATAATGACTTAAAGATATGATGTAAGTTGGCTGAAAGAGATGTTTCCTGAGCATATGTTCTAACCTCTCTATAGAACATTAAAATCAATGACAGGAATGAATACAGTTTTCAAACCTACATATAACACATTCAGGATTTTAAAAGATCTTAACACATGGAAACATATGATGAAACTAAAAGCTAAACCTAAGAGGGATATATGTAAATTACCATATTGGTTTTAACAATCTGCTGCAAAAGAACTTCATGGAGATCCAACTTAATCATGGTTTATGTAAGTAATATCAAAGTCTTTTTGAAGAAAACTCAGCATGTCAGCATGTATTAATCAACAGTGGTATTATGACTATTTTCGTAGCCAACATTTTGTTACTAATCATCAGTACAATTATACTCACCAGAGAAATGGATGTAATAACTTTAGTGTACTTTTTACTCAACAAAATTAGTTCTAGGCAGTAGCGTAGTTGGAAGGGGGGAAGATGGGAGGAGATCATATGGACGATGGAGCATATTTTTCAAATGAAACAATTCCTTAAGAACTTTCAAGATAATGTGATGACATGCTGATTGGTAGCATTATGAAATAAGGATGTTGGAGAAACCACAGTGAGGCAAGATCATGAAACTGGCTGAGCTCACTCAAAGGTCTACAGTTTTCTATGTGTATGTGCTTTCACCAAGCATAAACACAGGCCAAACCAACCTGAGCTGGGCCATTCTCTGGCCCACACTCTATTTCCCCTCATTTTTTAATTTGGCAATGCTTCCAGTTCTTGGTGCAATATTGTAAGAATGAAGTTGACAAACAAAAACGCATTTTAAGTAAGATGAATGAGCAATTAAGGGTTTAAAACCTGTATCAACTAAGAATGGCTGGCGCACCTATGCATATTTAATTTCTCAAGTGAAACCATAGGGAAGAACGATATGTTCAGTGTTTCAGCACGTTTAAGAGACTGATAAATAGAACAGAGATTAGAATACATCTGTGAAACTTTGAGAAGACAGGACCAATGGGTGAACATTAAAACAAAGTAGATTTTGTTTCAATTATAAAGATAGTCTCTAAACAGAAAAGAAAAGAAAATAGAAGAAAAAAACAGAGACTGAACCACATTTAAAAAAAAAAGACATGAATGTGCTCAAGAAGACATTGTTAAAAATTGTAGAAAAAATGTTTATATTAAATTGGAAGATATGCTAAATCTCCAAAAGGCTCCATCAACCACAAACATTCTAGGATCCTCAATATATAGGCTAGAATCAGCATAATAGAGAAACAAGTAGGGTAGTCTTTCATATGCTCCATGAGGTGTTAATATTCTCTGCTCTTCTGTCAATAACACCTACACAATTAAACTTTCTAAAATTACTATACCTCATTCTTGCTCATGCCCTCCCATACCATAAGGAAATACTATCTGAATATTGTTACTAGATGAAGGGATGTCTTTTTCCATGCAGAATTTCCTGTATAATCATTTATTTTAATTTTTCACCATAAATTGTGTGTGTACATGCACATTAGCATGCTTTAATTCTTTCAAAGTAAAGAGAAGGAGATACACAGATGTTGTTTTGTGGATTTCTTGTTTTCTTTTTGAATGATGATAAATTGGTCTCAATAAGTTGTATTTTGGGCATGATACCCTCAGCCTAGGAGCATAGTAAATCATTACCTGATTATAACCCCTTATATTTGCTCTAAGAATCCCCCAAAAAAGCTGCAATGTTTATATAATAAAGGAACATCTTTATAATAATTCATAGGACAAATTTCTCTCAGGTCTCAATCTTCACAATATGAATGTATTTCATCTTTATTAATATTCTGAATTTTTTAACATATGAATTATAAGAATGTTTGATTCCTCATATTTCTCCTTTTACAGTGAATGCCAAAAATTCAGAGACAAATTGGTGATCCACTAGTCATAACTTTGGTCTTAAATATTATGTTACCCCAGATTTATCTTACTGCTTTTCAATTCTTATTTTTCCATTTGCCAATCTCTTTTCACTTTAAAAAAAACTCTGTTAGATTTTATTTTATTATCATTAATACTTTTTGGAACAACCTAGACATTTAATAAAGAAATACATAGATGAATTAATAAATAAATAAAGAATATATCAAATAAATATATCATTCGCAACTTCTCAATGCTATAAAAACTTTACACAAGCCTACTGTAGCATCTAAAAGAAAGATTAAAAAATTAGTATTTTTTTTAGAACAGCTTAGAGTAGTACCATGCTCCTATTTTATATTCACCATTTTCATCATGGTCACTTTGTCTCATAACTCCTCTTTCTTCTCCTTCAATGCCAACACATTTCTTACTGTGAGAGCAATGATGCTGTCATATTGAGACTCTGTCGAACTGTTTTCTCCTATGGAGTAGTCTTCATGTGCACCTGCACATGTTACTATGCAGACCCTATCCTTTAAGAGAGAAGAAAAGAGCCCTTTAAATTAACTCCTTGCATATTGAAAACACTAGGTTCAACAAATCCAGCTATAGAATTCCTAAGTTTCCTTCACTCTATAGCTTGTGTAATGAGCTTTATAGCCATTGTAACTCTATTCTAGGCCATGCATGACCATAACTTAGGAGACAAGACAATGGTGGGAGCTGTGCTGTTTTTGTCTGTACACATTCTAATCAATCAAGGGAAGCCAAGAAAATTTTTCAAGAGTTGAAAATAGACAGGAGTCAATTACTTTTATAGGAAAACTGAATTGTTTCTTATGGCCTCTACATAAAATATTTATTCAGCATGACTAATTGTTGATTGAAAATAATTCTATGGAAAAGAAATTGCTTATTCTGGATGCAAGGTGGATAAAGCCAGTAGTGTATATTTTGTCCATTTCTTTTGCTTACAGGTAAGTGGGTATTTACTTATTTAACAAAGTTAATGTAACTTAGATGAAATACGTTTTCCCCTGGAGGGATTATACTTTACTATAAAGAAATATCAAAGAAATTTAAATGTGTTCTCAATTAAATGCATTGGCCCAGATTCCAGAGCTGAGCTGAATTTCTCAAATTACAGCTCAAATACATCAATCTTCCTATGAAGTTTATTGTTCTGTAAGGGAATTGGCTAAGAGAAACTTCAACACTGGTGGGCTTTAAGGACACAGTAATAGCTCTTGAATGACCATCATAATAGAAAATGGTTTGAGACAGAGAATAAATTTGACTTAAACTCTTCAATACGCACAGGTCAAAGGACTCTGCACCGGTTCCTTTAAGAGAAAAATCTCAAACCAAGTGATAATAATAAAACACCCCCATGAGAATGATGTCTGTCAAATTTCACCCAGCAAATATCATAACATTTAAGCCCAAAGTGACTGTAAAATCTTTCTCTTTTTGATTAAAGCAGCAGCCTTCAATAAACAACACGTTGGATCTTCAAGTCTCTGGTCACTACTCTTAATTAGTGTTTTGTTTTGTTTGTTGTTTCTTTGATTCATCTTGGGATCCTTGTCTGTGGCTTTTTCCTTAACACTGTCACTTTTCTAAGCCACAGCAGCCAATGCAGCTTCCCTCATTATTCCCGGTATTGCTATTTAGTGTCAGCTTCAAAAATGGAAGCACACAAGAAAAGAAATGTTCATGCTGTGTCTGTCTTGGTTCCATAGCCCTACAGGGCTGATTCGTATGGAAATCCTAACTATAGGAATAATATTTCAGTGAGAGAAAGATGCAGAAAAATCTTTATTGATGAGTAAAGGGCTAGGTCATTGCATTCACATCCATCCCATTGCAAATGAAATCTACAATTTAAATGGCACATCCTGTAAATTCAGCCATGAGGATGCCTGGATAGGCAGATTCTGGCTGCCCTATTGGGTGTGGCAGATACTTGAATTCCTCAGTTATTTTCTACCCACAGAGATAACACCATAGTGTTTTATTTAATTGTTTCCCATAATATCGGCTGCCTGAAGGTAACACTTCTACATATTACGATAAATTATGGAGGATACCATATGTGGTTAGGCTAGCGTGTCTTAATGAGCAGGTATAGGCAGTAGGTATTTTAATACTTCTCTATCTGTCATTTATAGGAAAGAGTCATCAGTGGCAGCAAAATTTCTCTGTGCTACCATTCATGTTGTCTTTTACGCTTCTACACAGCAATTAATATAAATTCTAAGGGCCTTTACCTAAGGTAAAGGCCCTTTTTCCTTTTTCACTGTGGTAGTGTGTAGGCTAGTTTGTCTATGATTGTGCAATTTGGTCACAATTTCTCTTTACAATCAACTAAAACACAGCTATGGCCCTCAAGCAAGTATACTAAAACAGCAGACATTTATATAATGCACACAAATGGGTGGCATAAAAAGGGAAAAGGAAAACGTTCTTTGTTTAGGTGTATCTTGAAATGTAAGTAAGAACACAGTGTGTATTTGATCTTTTTAAAACTTCACATTACTTTGTGTAGTTACCAGCTTGAATTGTAAATACATTTTTATTCTTATGGAAAACGTCTTAGAAAAACAGTAAATCATGGTAGACTTGAACATGTCACTTTCTCACCTGGGTTTGTCATTTTGAGTATTTGTCATGAGTGAGGCTACAGTTTCCCTTACGGGATTCATATTTATAAAATTCTGTGCTGTTAATGCAGGTCCTCAAATTAAAATGAATTAGTGTTTTGTTTTGTTTTTAAATAAAATAGGGGTTAAAGCAAAATTGCTCTAGTATACTCACTAGATACTCACTGTACCTCACTGCGATGCGAAATTTCTGTTTCCCCAAAACACATGTATTTTTCTCATTAAAAAATATTTTTCAATGACTTGGAAGCTGAGCATAAGAGGGAAGAAGTAATGAAATGAAAGTAGTTTCAGGACCAAGGGATGTCACTTGGGGTTTATTATTTCCCTAGGGTTCCACCTTATATTTTTCTCGTCAGACTGCATGCACACGTAAGTAAGTTTAATTGTCTTACAAGGCACCCTTATGAAATTGAGCACGTTACTGTCTCCCTGGGTGTGTAAGTCAATCTGCCATGAAAAAAGGACCATTTGAAGAGGCAAGTAACTTTCCAAAATCAATACAATATACCTAATCTTCTTAGGGCAGAAAAAGATCAACTTTATTCAATGCTGGTTTGAGTAATTAGACAAGAAAAGGACTGCAATTTAATTAATTTAGCATATCTGCCTTGTATCTGACATGGCAATATTTCTTTTCTTTTTTTTTTAAATATACAAGCCTGGCTAATTTTTTTTTTTTTTTTTTAGGTAGAGCTGGGGTTTCACCGTGTTAGCCAGGATGGTGTGATCCACCAAGAAAAGGACTGCAATTTAATTAATTTAGCATATCTGCCTTGTATCTGACATGGCAATATTTCTTTTCTTTTTTTTTTAAATATACAAGCCTG
>NW_012115788.1:3614017-3625216 GCF_000951035.1 Colobus angolensis palliatus | reverse complement strand
GGTTTCACCGTGTTAGCCAGGATGGTGTGATCCACCAGCCCCAGCCTCCCAAAGTGCTGGGATTACAGGCGTGAGCCACCGTGCCCAGCCACTAACACGGCAATATTTCTTGACATATGGAAATTAGAGACTTCCCAAATTATTCTCCAAGGAGAAAAAAACAAAACAAAAAAAAAATGTGTATTTGCTAGCTACATTTTAATTTTAATTGAAGTTTCTGTGACGATGGAAATGTTTGATATTTGCACGGTCTAATGCTGTAGGCATTGACCACATATGGCAGTTGAGCACTCAGTGGGATTGAAAAACTAAAATTGTATTTCATTTTAATTAATGTATATTTAAATATTCACATGTGGCTAGTGGCTGCCATACTGGACTGTGCAGTTCTAAGTACTAGAGAAGTAGAACAATTTTCATGGAGGGAAGTTTGGGGAGAGTGTCAGAGGAGAAAGGAAAAACTTATGCAATGCCTGAAAGTGAAACCAGGGAAACAGTAAATAGCCAATTTGAGTAGAGCAAACATTGTATAAAGGCATGTTTCAAAGGGAGAAGAAAGGAATTAAACCAGGGAGCTGGTATTTTTCAAGCCTGGCCAGAGTGTTTTTAAGCAGATTATTAATTTCCAAATAAAAGCTTAAACAGTTACATCACCCTCCCATTACAAGGTTGTGCTAACTTGACACAATTAATAAGAAATATAGAATTGGTTTGGATGACCCTTTAATAAAGCTATATTCTGTGTGCGTATGTGTGTGTGTATACATATATATAAATATATATATGTATACACATACATATGTGTATAACTGCCTCCTAAAGAAATATTGAGAAAGACAAGTTTTATTTGGAGGATTTCAGAGACTAGGTTAAAGCTCTCCATTTATTTTCAACTGGGTTATCAGATCTTGGCATTCCATGGTCAAGAGCAACAATTGCTTCAAACACAGTCCCAAGGTAACGGCTATGTTTTCTTAGAAATTTGCTGAGCAGTTGCATCGCAGAATATTTCTTTTTGGACACAGCATTTTCAGTATTTTGGTATCTGAGTTAGTATTCATTGCTCTATCCACAGGAAGTCGATGACTAAAGAGAAGGCTGTGAGGATATAAAATATCACAACAGAAAAGTTTTTGGAGATCATCTAATAAGTAAGTGCCTAGATTCTAGTCTAAGCCTCTCATTTTCCATCTGAAGACACTGAGGCTCAGTGAAGTCAAGTTGATGGTGTTTGTTTATCCATTTAACAAATATTTCTTGAATCCTTCAGTGGTCCAAGCATCTTTTTCATTTCTGTAGATGTGATAGAGAGCCAAATCTTCCTCTTGTATTCATGGAGCTTACCTTCTAGTGAGGAGGGACATAATATACACCTAAACATATCCAACAATCGATTTGTTCTTCCAACAATATTTTATTGAATGCTTATCAAGCATGGTTCTAAAAACTGGGAATACAGCATCAAAAACAAAAGAAAAGAAAGCAAAATAGGTAAATAACTTGTGCCCTACTGGGGTTTCCAATCTGGTAAGGAAGGAGAAAACAAACAAGGTAAATCATTAAATAATTATCGTATGTTCAATAAATTAAAAAAATTAAAGAACAAAAAGGAGATTCAGGGAGGACCGAAATTTGGTAGACTGGCCAGGCAAGCTTTACTGAGAAGATGGCACTGGAATACAGGCCTTGAAGGAAGGGAGGAAGCAATTCCTTCGATATCTGATGGAAGACCCTTTTCTGACAGAGGAGGAAAAGCAAGTGCAAAGATTCTGGGGCCGAAACATGACCTCCATGTTCAAGGAACCACAGGAAGCCAGCATGGCTGGAGTAAGGGGAACAAGGCGGAGAGAGAGTGGATGCACTCATGAAATTAATAGCCCTGGGAGACCAGGTAAGGGCTCACTTTTTATAACAGTGGGGTGGCTTTTACTCTGAGTAAAAAGAAAAGTTGTTAGGGGTTTTCATTAGTAGAGTGCTATGACATAACTTATGTTTAATAAGATCACTCAAACTATTTTATGGTAAATTGACTAAAGAGGACCAGGGACATAATCAGAGATGTCAGTGAGAATGCAATTGCAATAACCCAGGTAAAATAATGATGGCAGCAAATGTGGGGAGAAGTGGTAACAGCTTACCTAGAGGTATATGTCTACATCTAATTATCTGTATATCAATATCTTTTTAAAGCAGAACCAATATCATTTGTTGATGGGTTGAGTGAAGACTATGAGGGAGAAAAAGATAAATTTTAAAAAATGAACATTCTTGGCCTGAACAACAGAAAAATGGAGCTGTCACAAACTACTACTGTGTGTGTGTGTGTGTGTGTGTGTGTGTGTGTGTGTATTTGAGTGATGCTGAGCTATAAAAAAGAAGACAGAAAAAATAAGAGATGAGTGATAAAGTCGAGGTGAAGGTATAATTTTAGGTGGAATACTCTGTATAAGTTGCCTTTTTATTTTATTATTTTGTTTTATTTTGTTGAGACAGAGTCTTGCTGTGTCGCCCAGGCTGGAGTGCAGTGGTGGGATCTCAGTTCACTGCAACCACTGCCTCCTGGGTTTAAGCAACTCTCTTGCTTCAGCCTCCGGAGTAGCTGGGATTACAGGTGCACACCACTACATCTGGCTAGTTTTTGTAATTTTAGTAGAGACAGGATTTTGCCACGTTGGCCAGGCTGGTCTCAAATTCCTGACCTCAGGTGATCTGCCTCCCTTGGCCTCCCAAAGTGCTGGGATTACAGAAATTGCCTTTTAACATAGACCTAAAATAAATTCTCTTCTGGAGAAGGAAAATGCTCTGAGGAGAGTATAGAACAAGGGCAAGGGTCATGAGAGAAGAGTTCTCTGGGCATGTTTGAGAAACAATTAGGAGGCCGCAGTGGCTACAGAGAAGGAGTCAGAGCATCAGTGAGGTAATAGAGGGTAGATTATGTGACCCTGCAGGCCATAGAATACAACTTGTATATTCCCTTCATGAGACAGGAAGCCTCTGGAGGGTTTTGAGCAGAGAAGCTGATATGACTTGAATATGATTTTTTAAAGGTCACTCTGGATGGCCATCGAGGGTCAAGAGAGCAGAAAGACCAGTTTAGGAGACTACTTAAACCATACAGGGTGAGAGATAATGGACTACCATGGTAGGGGTAGAAATGGTAAGAAATATTTCTATTCTGGATGTATTTTGAATGTAAATCTAACAGCATTTTCAGAAGAATTGATGGTGAGAAAAAGAATGAAGTCAAGGATATCTCCAGGTTTGTAGGCCTGAGCAACTAGAATAATAGGGCTGTTACTTATTGTCACAGGAAGATTGTGGGACAATCAGTCTTGAAAGGAATAATCAATTTGTTTGGTCTTTGACAGATTATAATTTAGAATCCTGATAGACATCTAAGATGGAGTGCAAGAAGGTGGTTGTTTATAGCAGTTTAGAGTTCATAGGGGAGGTCAATGCTGGAGATACACACACACACGCACGGGCGCATGCACACACACACACACACACACATTTGCCACTGGCATATAGATGGAACCAGAAGATGCCACTTATGAAACTGATGTATATGGATGTTGATAGAGAAAAAAGAGGACAAAGAACTAAGCCCTGAGACACTCCAACATTAGATATCAGGAAAATGAAAGCAAAGTGACTGAAAAGGAACAGCCAGTGAAGTAGGAAAAGAACCACAAGTGGTAAACTGTAAACCTGTAAACTGGAGGCCAAGGGCAAAAACACATTTCAAGCTGAAGAAACAGATCAACAATAGCAAATACTGTTCATAGGTCCAATAAAATGAGCATTGACAATTAACCATTCTAAATGACAACTCAGCAGTCATCGATGACATCTACGAGATCATTTTTGATGTTACAGTAGGTACAAAATTATAATTTGACTGCTTTGAATAAAGCTTGTCAGTTAGTGTCACTGGAAGTCAAGCGACTCTTATGAATCTTAGTGCTGTACAGTTTCTCCAACTCCAGCCTGGTCCCCAGTGTTTCTATGAAATATTAATGTGTACCCACAGGCACTTATCTACAGATGATTCTTACAATAATAATAATAATCTTAACTAAAATAGGTTTTGAAGATATGTAAAAATAATACCAAAAACATATCTAGTTATTATCGTTAAGTAATATGCCATGCACACCAGATACAAAGACATCACAGTAGAAATTGGCCAGTGAATGAGCAGCCACTTCTTAACTAAAATTCAATTAATTTTTAAGCATTGTTCATCAAAGAAACAATTCCTTGATGTGTCGTTTTAATTATTAGCAGTCTATAGTATATCTTACTTTGTAATTTTAACATATGTTTGTTATTCAATATTATTCAAAGTCTAATATTGGTAAGACACAAAGATCTGTGGTTGAAAAAAGAAGTTTCAGCCAGGTGCAATGGCTCACACCTGTAATCCCAGCACTTTGGGAGGCCGAGGCAGGTGGACAGCTTGGTCCCAGGAGTTCAAGACCAGCCTGAGCAATGTAATGAAAGCCCATATTCATAAAAAAATTCCCCCCCAAAATATTAGCTTGACGTGGTAGCACACAATTGTGGTCTCAACTACCCAGGAGGCTGAGTTGGGAGAATTGCTTGAGCCCAGGAGGCCGAGGTTGCAGTGAGCTGAGATCATGCCACTATGCTCTAGCCTAGCCAACAGAGCGAGATCCTGTCTCAATAAATAAATAAATAAATAAATAAATAAATAAATAAATAAATAAATAAAAGTTTTAGATACAAAACAGTTTCTTGGCATTGAATAGAATAAATCAAGGAAAGATTAACAATTGAAGACTTTGGTTTTCAAAATTTCAGAAGCTAAGTAGTCTAATAGAAATTAATAAATAGTTTCTGGAATACCCTAATTCAAAGGCATTCCATTGTTGAACCAAGGCCTGTTTTATTATTTCTGATGCAGCAGATCTCTGCAAACAAGATTGTCATACAGCACTAACATGGAAAGAAATCATCCCCAAAAAACACAATGTTTTGTACAGTATGAAAACATAATTCAATAAAATTATTCATAATATTAACTATAAAGGAAGAAATCACTTAAAAGTACTGGTCTCATTACAATGTTCTTTGTGTTAGTTTTCATATCCACATATAAAGTGAATTATTTTACTTTATTTTGTTCTTTTTGATCATAATTAATATTACTTAATTGTTCTAAATTATCTTTATAATGTTCTTAAAAAGCATATAAATGAGAGCAAGCTCAGTTATTTCTTATAGCAGAGAATTCATCTGTGAGATCACTTATTTGTCCATTTTAATCCAAATGAACCTTATATCTCATGAGCTTTGCTTGATATTCTGCCAATGTTTAAATGTGTTCTGTAGTCAAATAAGCTTAGCAAATAATTCCCCACAGCAAGAAGCCTGAGGCGTAGTAATAGGCTTTTGGCTACATGTTGGTCATCACAAAACAGCACTGGAGGAATTCAGGTTTTAGAATTTTGTTAGTATTAAGTGTTTGATTTCTAAAATTTTTTTTTTAATCAGACATACTGTTGCACTCGCATAATGCAGGCAGGTGAATAAAGACCAAACCGGGGGATTAATAAATATGAAATTATTTTAATAGTACAAGATTATTCAGGGAATGTAGGCAACAGTAAATTTTTATAGCAAAGAAAAATAGAATTTGTAGTTGTGATAAATCTAGATCTAGAGAAAAACTAAGATTTACTGAAGGTTAGAAACAGAATATACGTATTTAGTTTCTTTTTAAAAAATATAATTCCGGGCCAGGTACAGTGGTTTACTTATGCCTGTAATCCCAGCACTTTGGGAGGCCGAGGCAGGTGGATCACCTGAAGTCAGGAGTTCAAGACCAGCCTGGCCAACATGGCGAAACCCCGTCTCGACTAAAAACACAAAAAAAATTAGCTGAGCATGGTGGCACACACTTGTAGTACTAGCTACTTGGAAGGCTGAAGCAAGAGAATCACTTGAACCAGGGCAGTGGAGGTTGCAGTGAGCCAAGATCACGCCACTGCACTCCAGCCTGGGTGACAGAGTGAGACTCCATCTCAAATAATAACAATAATAATAGTAATAATTCTGGACCTCTTAATTTTCAGTCACTAGGCCAGTTACCAGGGATTCCAAGATGAGTCTTCACAAAGAAGATCACCTTCACAAAGAAGGTTAGTGGTTCTCAGTGTGTAGTTCCCAGACCAGCAAGGTCAGCATTGCCTGGGAACCTGTGAGAAATGCAAATTTTAGATACCCAGATTTACTGAATCAGAAACTCTCAGGTTGGTAACCTACAATCTGTATTGTAATGAACTTTCCAGGTGGCTCTGATGTATGCTACAGCATGAGAACCTCCAGCCTAGCTAATCATTCTAATCTCATAGATGAGGAAATTCAGATCCAGATTAGCAGGTGATTTGGGAATGCGGATTAAAATTTAGGAATTTTCTAGTCTCCACTGCATCAATAATTCTGCTTAGAACACTTGAGAACACATTAGCTTGCCTACTCAGCATCCATTTGGTTGTTTTTATTTCTACTAGATTAATGATTCTGTTAAAGGACTTCTTATTCTATATTTTTAGGTTCCAAAGGAAAATGGTCTTACTCTCAGATCATACTTTTTCTAAGCAAATCAGAGTAGTAGCAATGTTTGTATTATTTATTCATATAGGAAAGAGTATGTGACCCGATTATGGCCAGTGAGAAAAAAGGGAAACTTTTGGGAGATACTTTCTCACTTCTGAGAATAAATTATGAGACGATGAAATAGCTCTTCTGCCTATGGCA
Source organism: Colobus angolensis palliatus (assembly GCF_000951035.1). Lineage (NCBI taxonomy): Eukaryota > Metazoa > Chordata > Mammalia > Primates > Cercopithecidae > Colobus > Colobus angolensis. The sequence goes on along the minus strand of NW_012115788.1, from coordinate 3,618,430 downwards.
CTGCCTTTTTGGGGTAGAATGCCTGGGACTCCTACAGCCCTTTTGTTACTAAACAAGTGGTTCTAAGGGCAAATCCAAACTTCTGAGAATATTACAATATTTACATGTAAAGAAATTAGAATACCCATGAAATGACTGAGCTACTAAAACAACCTGAAACAGCCAGCCAACTATATAAAGTGCCTTTCCTGATGTCCATCCTCCCCTGGAATTTTGAATTATTGACATAATAAAGGCCTTTACGATTTAAGCCAGTATGAGTCAAAGTTTCTGCTACTTATATTTGAAAACATCTTGGACATGGAATTTTAACACTATCTTATTAGGGCTCCTTAATATCTGGTTTGCAACTCGTATTTATAAATCGTAACAGAAATAAGTGCACCATGTTAAAAAAGAAAGAGAAATAAAATATTTTTCATTCCTCACCCTGCTTCCTCCTCTATTCTTAAAATGTAAACATTTTAACCCTTTCTATTTTAATTGTTTGATAGTCTTTGTCATAATTACAAATAGTATTTCTAACATTTACTGATTGGTAAATTTAAAATATGTATTTATTTCCCAATATGAAATATAGTTATTATCCTTCTTATACAACTTCAATTTTCCTTTCTCTTACCTATCTCCAGATTTTAATTTATGATATTATTATTTTAGTTCTGTTAGCAGTTACTTTTATAATTTCAACTAGAAAAATTTATTCTCTAGTTTTGATCCAACAAAATTTAGTAGTATATGTTGATTACCCAGTACATTAGATGAAGAAATAATAATACTTCTCTGGTACCACTTCTTCCTTTCTTTCCATATCTGCAAACTCCTTTATCAGTGTTCAAAACAGGCACATTATTCTTCTAGGATATTTCTTTTTTTTTTTTTTTTTAAGACAAAGTCTTGCTCTGTCACCCAGGCTAGAGTGCAGTGGCGCAATCTCGGCTCACTGCAACTTCCACCTCCTGGGTTCAAGCAATTATCTTGCCTCAGCCTCCTGAGTAGCTGGGATAACAGGCACCCGCCACTACGCCCGGCTAATTTTTGTATTTTTATTAGAGATGGGGTTTCACCATCTTGGCCAGGCTGGTCTTGAACTCCTGACCTTGTGATCTACCCACCTCAGCCTCCCAAAGTGCTGGGATCACAGGCATGAGCCACGGCCCCCGGCCTCTTCTGTAATATTTCTAAATTTGAAAACACCGAAATCATTATTCCTTTACATTTGAATATCCAAATGTTGTTCCCCATAGAATTGAAGGACTGGATTCAGAAACTGAGGCATAACTAGCCCCATAAATCTATGCCACTTAACATGGAATTTCCAGGCCTTAAGATCAAATAGATTCCTTTTCTTTACATTTCATCACATGTCACATCTTAGTTTGTTTCACATTTGAATCATGACATTTTTGGTTTTTTTTCCTAGAAGATCCAATCACTTTTTCATTACCTTCTGGATATAAGAGAACTACAGGTTCATCTTATTATTAAGGGCTTCTAACTCTCTCAATTTTTTTCTTCCATAAGTCCAAAATGGCACCTTTTTATAAGCTCTTTTTACTTCTTGGTCTAACTTGGAGAGGTAAAAGTCTATATCAGCTGCACAGATGTCTTTCTGAGACGGTTTTTCAAATAAAATTGTGAGTTACTTTTACTATTTGGATTCAATATTTTCTTTTTTGTTGGGTTTCTCTTTCATTGTTTTACTGGATCATGATGTTAAGTAAGTGTTTTAAAGATTTGTATAGAACTAAACATTCTGCCTTTGCATATCTCAAAAATATGCTTCTTTTGCCCTCATATCTGATTTATACTTTCCAGATTCAAATTCTGAGCATTTGCTTTATTTCATTAGTTTCTAGTAGTTAGTAACACTCTTAGAAATCTCATACCAAAGTGAAAATCTTGTGTTTCTAGATATTCTCATTTCTTCTCCAGAAAATTGAATTTTCTCTTTACATTTGAAGGTCTGAAATTTCAGAATAATGTATCTAATTGTAAATTTTTCTTCACATATTCATGTATTCTCTTCTTCATTTATTCTGTAATGGACCTCAGCGTCTATTATATCAGTCAGACTATCTACTGATTTTTTATGTATTTTGACAATCATATTTTTAATTAGCAAGAATTACTTATTTTTGTTCTACATTTTCTCCTTTTTCATAGTAGCCTCATCTTGTACTATGAATATGATATTCTCTCACCTTTCTCTAAGAATATTAATTGTAATTGGTAATACATTTCTGTTAGGTTCATTGACTTCCTGTAGTTCCTCCAGTCAATTGTTTTGTTTATTTTTTAGATCTCTCTCTTCCTACTCTTTACCCAAAATAACTTTCCCTCCAATAGGAGGCATGAGAGAGGGCCATGGGACAAGAGTGATTTTTAGTGTGACTTGGGCTTTCTATTATGGAGCATGGGGAAGCATGAGAGAAGGCAGGACACCAGCCCAGGGTTCACGTAATTTCCAAAGTTAAGATGAATTTCACTCCAAGGGGAGCAGTTTTGCTGTACTTTAGCCCTCAATGGAGCTATGGAGCTGCCTTTATTGGTTTACTTTTCTATGCTGAATCCTGCTACTCCTCTTTCCAAGCCCAATAGCCACATCATATGTCTTCCACGGTCTTCAGAAAGCAGCTTTCTTGTTTCTTAACGCAGCTCAGGCCAAGTGCTGCCAAGTGCTGCAGCCGGAGCTCTGTAAACTCAGATAGTGGAGAGGGAAATTGGGAGGATTTACCTTCTTGGTATTTTCTGTATGATACAGACAGCCCTCTGATTAGCTCTACTGACAGCTGCTCTCTAGACAACTCCACTGGGATGATTAGGATCTCCTCAGTCTGAACTTAATGCAGTTTCAGAACCTATGGCTCCTACCTCCGCTTACAGCTTTCTCACCCAGAAGTTTTATCTGTGGTTTCCTCTGTCCTATACATCCATTAATAAAATCTTACTTTTTCTGCCTTTCAGGAATTCTCCAAAATATGGTATCTACTGGTGACACCCACTAGGGTTTTCAGAACTGATATGAATTATTTCATGACAAACAAAAATTTGTATAGTTATATCACTGGTGTGTTGAGAAAACCTGTAGATAGATATGAGCTCTCAATACATTATTTCATACTAAATGCACACACACACCCACACATATACACATATCGATTCACTCACATATATATCTGATAGAACACATGAAGTAATTTATGCAAAATTTCCTTAGCTAATGATAGCATTGGACTGAAATAAGGACAATATTATTCTGATTGTACAATTACATCAAGGAGAAAGTTTTTAATCCTTGTGAGGCACAGTCACTTATTTTATGTATCACTTTAAACAAGGGAACATGCAAATCAAGGTGATGGGATCAAAGTGATGACAAAATATAAACTATGATAGAAAATAGCATGAAAACAATAATATTAACAGACGTATCCTAAGTAATCTTGCAACATTTGAGCAAACTTTAATAACATAAAAAAGAGAGAGAGAAAAACAACAAGCTGTAGAAAGATCATGTTATTCCATACACATAAAGTTCAATCCCAAGAAACATCAAGGCTTTCCTTATATTTTATTTTTTTTGTTTACCAAGAGAAAACCAGGAGTTGTTACTGATCTGGGTAATGTTGCACAGAAATTTGCATTCATTTTTTTAGTATCACTAGTTGCTATGCACTTTGTAGAGTAAATTGGTCATAAAAGTTTGTTTATTATACCGACTGGCAGCAAATAAGAAATTGCAGGGAGCCAATACCATTCCTTCCTCATCCACAGACTAAAAGCTAGACTAAGCCATCCAATAAAACTCAGAGATGTTCCTTTATTTTCTCCATGAGTGCCTTCAGGTGACTTCAATAAATAGATGTATTTGCACATGATTATGTAAAGTTAGATTGAACCTACAATAGGCCAGGTACAGTGGCTCACACCTATCCTCTCAATATTTGGGGAGACCGAGGTGGGAAGATTATTTGAGCGCAGGAGTTCAAGAGCAGCCTGGGTAACATAGTGAGACCCCATCTTGCAAAAAACAAAAATTAGCTGGGGATGGTGGCACATGTCTGTAATTTCAGTTACTCCAGACGCTGCGATGGGAGCATTACTTGAGCCCAGGAGGTAGAGGCTGCAGTGAGTTGTATTCCTACCACTGCACTCCAGCAACAGAGCAAGAATCCGTCTCAAAACAAAAAACGAACAGATAGAAAAATCCTACATTAATTAGTAACTATTCTAAAGCAATTTTCAATTTCAAATACTATTATTATATACGTTAAGTTATATTTTTTATTCTTATAAAATGAAACATACTGCCTAAAAATATACTTAAGTAAAAATATCTAGTAAAAAGGCCGGGCGCGGTGGCTCAAGCCTGTAATCCCAGCACTTTGGGAGGCCGAGACGGGCGGATCA
>NW_012115788.1:3604034-3613875 GCF_000951035.1 Colobus angolensis palliatus | reverse complement strand
TAAACCCGGGAGGTGGAGCTTGCAGTGAGCTGAGATCCGGCCACTGCGCTCCAGTCCGGGACAGAGCGAGACTCCGTCTCAAAAAAAAAAAAAAAAAATCTAGTAAAATAAAACACAAAATAGTTGGTGGGGTAGTAGTATCCCATAATTTAAACTGGCACATATAAACAGTTTAGGGCTTATTTTTCTAAAATATTTCCTGGCTGGGCATGGTGGCTCATGACTGTAATCCTAACACTTTGGGAGGCCGAGACGAGTGGATCACCTGAGGCCAGGAGTTTTAGACCAGCATGACCAATATACGAAATTCTGTCTCTACTAAAAATACAAAAATTAGCTGTGGTGGCAGGTGCCTGTAATCCCAGCTACTTGGGAGGCTGAGACAGGAGAAGCGCTTCAACCCAGGAGGTGGAGTTTGCAGTGAACCGAGATCACACCACTGTACTCCAGCCTGGGCAACAGAGCGAGATTCCATCTCAGAAAGAAATAAAATAATAATAATAAAAAAATTTACTGTTTAATTGTTGTATTATTTAAATTGTATGTGAAGTGGGCACACCAGGAGCTAGGTTTCATAGTACACCAAAGGCACATTCCTCAGCTCTTCATGATCTTACATATAGCCTATTCATTATAGACAAGATGAGATTTATAAGAACTGGGAGAATCCTATTCCCACATTCCTTCCTTGAACTATGAAATAAGAACTTTGCCAATTCTGTCATCGTGTTAGGCAAGTACTGGTGAGGAAGCTTCCACCATTTTCTCTATCTTGTGTATTTCCTCGCCTCCACAGGAAGATGGGTGACTTTTCTAATTAGAACCCTGGGGCAAAGGCTACAGCTTGCAGGGGACCCACATTCTTGGCTTCAGCTGTCTCTTTTTCACTTTCCTTATCATCAGCGTGCCCACCAGGAATGTGTGTTCACTCTCACCACTCCTGCTCTCATACAGGAATTAGAATAAGGCAATATTCTCTCAGCCCTGGCTTGCTGAATTCCAGAATGGATGAAAGGTTATTCTCTATGTGGTTCAACAGGTAAATCTCTGCTCAAACAAACTGCCAACACTCCTCAGCACTCCCAGCAGAAAGGCTCCAAGGTCAAGTTGGGAAATCTAGATGAAACAGGAAGTCTTACTTTGCTGTCAAAGCCCAAATTTTTTCACCTAATATAATACTAACAATATTTAGGATGTATTTTAACATTTAATATTTAAATTTTCACCTTTTTTTTTGTAGTTGTTCTCAATTTGGTTAGAGCTCAGAAGACAGGAGTGGAATAAATATTAGCACTTCACCAATCCTTAATAAAAAATAAGAAAAAACATTTTTAAAAATCTACCTTAACAAAGATCTTATGCAAACTCACAAAGGGAATAAAAGTCCCACTCATATAACTAAAAATGTGCCCTAACTACAAGCCCATACAATTTAAAAAAATAGTCGCACACCCCACTGGATTTTAATTTTCAGAATATAGTAAAATAATAAAGTTGTTTATGTTTCAAAGCATCATTCTGTGGCAGAATTGTCTCTTATTTGGATTAGTACAAGCAAAACAAGATCATGATCCTTTTGTAGACTTGTTATAGGCGAAAACTACTTGGTTTAGAAGTACCATTTTTTTCCCCCTTTTGCAAATCAAAGACTCTGCATATAAACATTTTGAGGGTTAAAGATCCAACACTCATTTTGCTTTGCAAGCTTTGGGAGTCTTTTGCAGACCTTCCCTGCACATAGGCTAGTATTTGATAGAAACCTTGTGCTTTAGGGAGTTTTAAATGTGTCCAGTAACTTTCTGCAATTATCCCTTGTTGAATGAGCAGAATCAATAGGGCACCCAAAGAGGCTCTTGTGAATTTCTGCTTAATACCTTGGGTTTTTTTTTAAAGTTTCTTAAACCTTCCAGACTTGCTTAATCGTGCGATTTTAAAGCTAAAATGGTTGTTGTATGTAATGCATTGTTGTACAAAGCTTTCAAGGTCTCTGATAATTAACTTTCTGCCATGTCCATTGTTTTATTAACCAGACCACTGGGACTATCCCATATCATGTCTGTATTTGTTGTGCTTTCCCTGTAGGCTCAAAGGAAGCCATTTAAGTCACCCTTAAATGTTTCAGTTATATACAAGATCCACTTTAGCTCTGCGATTGTAGGGCCATCAGCCTTTCCAAGAGTTGAGGTACCTAGAGACCAACTGGGAAGTTGCAGGAGATAATAGTGATGGGTCTGCTAATTCAGTGAGAACCAACTGTACAAAACTGAGAGGTATTTTCATTGTATGCTGGTCACCTTTTCTCACTGCCTTGAATTGTATTTTCCTTCTTACTTAATCATGCTTAGTGTAGTGTCTTACCTCAGTTTTCTAAGCATTAACTTACAACTTAGTAAACCCCAGGAACCCAAAAATAATCTTAAGACCTAATATTTTTACAAAAATGTTCTAGTTTGTAAGAAAAACTTTGAAGCTTCATTTTAAATGTCCATCCTATTAAACCTGTTGATATTTTTGGCTTTCCAGAGAAGTATAGAAAATTCAGATAATTACAAAATGTGAAGTGAGATCTGAAGCAGAGGCTAATGAGAGAATGCATTAATAGCATACATTTCTTCCTGGTGTATTTTATTTTCTCTGACCCTAATAAGCTGCACCTGTGAGTTGGAGTGGCCAAAGAGGGAAATTATCACTTAGATTTTGCTTTCATAAATGATTTTCTATAGATCAAATACTATGGAGAGCAACTTCCATGATATTTATACTTATATCTTATGTCAGAAGAGGATATTTGATTAGTTGTTAGAAAAAATATATTAAGGAGGAAAAACTATAGTCCCTTTAGCTCTGTGCACCCATGACAATCTACTACTTTTACCAAAAATAGTTTATAAACTTTCTGAAAACAAAAGTAATGTTGTAATTATTTACATGATTTATATAAATTTTAAATTGCATATTAGATAAATAAATGCTGAAATACAACTGCCATATTTTATATTTTTCATACCCTTTGAGAATTTTGGGACTGACTGAATCAACATGTAATGTATGTGTACGTATTCAGAGTAAGACTGAGTAGCTTTGCTGTTATGGGTGCTTCTGATTGACATAAATTTGCATATGTACTAGTCTGTTTTCATACTGCTAATAAAGATATATGTGAGGCTGGGTAATTTATAAAGGAAAGAGGTTTAATGGACTCACAGTTTCACATGGCTTGGGAGGCCTCATAATCACGGCAGATGGCAAATGAGGAGCAAAGTCACATCTTACATGGCAGTAGAGAGCTTGTGTAGGGGAACTCCCCTTTATAAAACCATCAGACCTCATGAGACGTATTTATTATCATGAGAACAGCAATGGGAAAGACCTGCCCTTATGATTCAATTACTTCCACCGGGTCCCTCCCATGACACATGGGAATTATGGAAGCTACAATTCAAGATGAGATTTGGGTGGGGACACAGCCAAACCATATCAGCACCTATGGCATTTTCTTTTTCTTGGTATTACTCTGACTGATGGTATGTGTGTGTGTGTTGATGTCCTGGTCTGAAGTAAACTTGGCAATAGGACATGAGATCAAGTTTATAATTATTCTAATTATTTTGAAATATCAATAAATAAATTATGGGGGGAAATATTTTTGGAGCAGAAATGATTTTTAATATAAATGTATGTTTTCTAGGGTAATTTTTTCAGGTTTCTTTGTATAAAATGAGCTAATCACTAGAACCAAATCACCATCTGCAAAGTTTTACAATGTGCAAAATCCCAAGTACTATATTAGTTTCTAAGGAATATCTTAAACATGCCCTGGGACCACTATAATAATAATATATATGCCAATTATGAGCAAATCTACCCAGCCACCACAGCAATTTTTCCTACATTTGTTAGCACTTTTTGTTACTTTGCATTATAATTATCTTTTTACGTACCTATCTTCTCCATTAGACTCAGAAGTCAGATGTAAAAATGTTTAGCACATAACATGCACTCAATGGTTTCTTTGTTCAGTGAATAAGTAGAATATCAAATGAATGTATCATTTTATTTTTGTTGAAATAAAATTTGTATTTATTTTCAAATTGTGCTTATTTCATGTTGAAATGCAATTTGTATTTTTTCTCCAGCAACTCATGGAACTAAGGGAAACATAACCTATTTTCAGAGATGATAAGATTATTTGGCAAAAGCTTTGCCACAGATGTTTCACCCAATCCTTGACTTTTCACTCTTCCCCTAATTCATCTTTACTATTCATCTCAGCATCTGATCACACATTTGCTTTTTGCTCTAAAACTTACTCCACAATTCTAAAGTGGTTTTAGAGAGCCTTTTCTGGTTCATATATTTCACAAGTAACAACTCAATGATTACAACACGTAAAAAAATCCAAGGGCTGCTTCCTTGTCACATTTCAGCAAATTCTTCCTTGCTTCCTAGGTTTGTATGTATGTCATATAAAGTTTGGATTCAAATTTCAAAAGTCACCATTTTTAGTTAAAATATTAATAGTCTTTAGTATCCATTTCTTCCACAATTTTCCAACACCTTTTTCTAACATCATGAGGAAACCACTAAATTTGTATACAGAATACTGTAACTTTGCTGTCCTAAATGATATATCTGTAATTATGAACATAATCGATGTCTTTAGCACAGGGAAAATAAGACAAATGCATTTCTAAGGACTGGTTTATATACCGTTAATGTTATATGTTAATATTATATAAATGTCAATTCTTTATAAATATCTTTCTACACTCTCAAGATTAGGAATTTGATATATTATATTTTCTTTCATAGAAATTCAGTGAACGTGTAAATCATAAGCTTCAGTAACTATTTTCTGTTTTCTTGACTATTAGTCATTATTTAAGATGTATTAGAAACAGGAAATGCAAATAAATTCTTTTAATTCTATTATCCAGCCTGTCACAGATATTAAGCTTTGCATGAAATTTTCTTTGTGCAATCACAAATTTTCACTCTGACAGAAATCTTTACATTCATTTGAATAACTGGTTTCAGTTTTTTAATCATCATTAATTGATTTTGAAAATAAATTATAGTTTATTTTAATTGGAATATTATTTTTATTGAACAGTTTACAAAATCCAGATACTTGTACGGGTGAGATATAGGCACACCTATTTTAGTTTCTAAACAACTAAACAACACAATTACAATAGCAAGTTTGAACTATATAACTTTTTCCTACAGATGAAGAAGAGCTGCATTCTCGTGTACCTTCCACTGAAGATTTCAACCTGTGGAAGAAAATAATTACAACCCCCCCGCAAACAAACACATATATCAATCATTAATTTGCAGTGTAATTTATAATTTGTTTGAGATAATGTATCCCTATAAACATTAAAACAAAAATTCTTTGGGATGTGAACTTTTTATTTTATAATTTAACTTTCTCTGCTGTTACTTGTTCCTCCATGAAATCCATATTGTAAACAATTTCAGAAAAATATATGCCAAGAAGATGACAAGAATGTTAGACTTCTCTCCTGCATGAGATTATTTAACCTAAACCACCTCAACTGTGAAAACTGGGGATGCAACTTTGAGAAAACATTTTGAATGTGACAGCAAAATTACTTTGTGATGTTTATACATTTTTCATAATGCTGTTCCCAGTAGAACTGATTTCTATATTTCTTACAGCAATAGTATGAAGAATCAGCCTTTTAAAAGGATTGGGATTTGCTGACACTGCTGATAGAGTGCCTTGTTAGCTGAGAGACAATGATGTGGTTAAATGCAGCAAAGTAATAACTTTGAGAAATTAGGAGGTATCAAGAAAGGGAGTTGTATGGCTTATGTGTCTGCATTTGTGTGAGAGAAAAAAGAGAGGAAAACAGTGAGATAGACAGAAATGAAATAAGACAGTCAGAGCAGAGGATTCAGACAATGTGCCACTGAGGTCGATAAATCTATACTTATTTTTTACATCCTGCAAGGTCATAGATGACGCTGACATTGGTCTCCTAGCAACCAACTCTACTAACCTACTTTTGTCCCGATCACTGGAGAATGGGTTTGGTGCTTTGAGCTGTGTTTCTACATAAAAAAGAAGGAATCAAAGTGATGCTGGGTAACTACTGATGGGTAAAATTTTTAAAAAGGATGCACATATATAGAAACATAAACACTTCTGGCCTCTTTCCTATCTAAGTTTACAAAGTTCAGAGTGGTCTTTCTACATATTTCTTAGAACTGAGAATAAATGTCCAATTATCACAACATTTTTGCATTTTTAAATATCTAAGATATATGATGTAGCACACGTGATACTTTAATACATCTAAATTCAAGATATAAAAAGTAAATATATTAATTTAAGGGGTGACCAGGATCTAATGAGAAAAATAAATTAAGCAAAATAAACTAAATTCTAATATAGCTGTTACTTTTAAGTTTTATTATGTAAACGTAATTGTAAAACAAAGTTTTATAAATATAATTACAAATTCCCAATATATCATTTTTTTGGGGGGGGTACATGTGCACAACGTGCAGGTTTGTTACATATGTATATATGTGCCATGTTGGTGTGCTGCCCCCATTAACTCGTCCTTTACATTAGGTATATCTCCTAATGCTATCACTCCCCACTCACTCCCCACAATAGGACCCAGTGTGTGATGTTCCCCTTCCTGTATCCAAGTGATCTCATTGTTCAATTCCCACCTATGAGTGAGAACATGCGGTATGTGGTTTTGTGTTCTTGTGATAGTTTGCTGAGAGTGATGGTTTCCAGCTGCATCCATGTCCCCACAAAGGACACGAACTCATCCTTTTTTATGGCTGCATAGTATTCCATGGTGTACCCAATATATCATGTTGTATCCTTCGCGTTCAGAAGCAATATTCTCAGAATTAGTTTTCTGTGACTCTAAATTTTAGGAACTCTCTTATCTCCTAAGTTTTCATTTTTTTCCTTTTTTTTGTAGTTTTATTTATATGCAACTTTTTGGTTCTATTATTTCAGGTCTTCATGTCAATTTCTTATCTCCACAGTTCTATTGTTATCTTTTCCTGAGAGTCTCCTTAGTCTTTATTCTCATAGAGCAGACAATGAAATTATTGTAACCTATTTTGTCCATATAATTCTTAAGAAGGTAAATAATAATGACACAGATTGGTATTTCCTAGTGAGAGATGATGCAGTACATGGTCTTCAACTCAGAAATCTCTTCTCCAAAGTCATTAAACCCTCAACTATTTGCACATTGGGGGACAGCTTAATGACACGTGCTTCATTTAGTAAGATTTCTGCCTTTAATATTGGAGTTGTATGATATGGATTCTAGACACCCCAGTGTTCTTTATGCCCTCTTACATTCAACTCTTACAAAGTCACTCAAGAATATTTTCTATAGTATTTCATGGTACACCTTAGAACACAAGTCTCAGCACTGAATGAAATACCCCAAATTGTTTTACATTATTATCTCCTTGATCAAATGCATTACCAACCCACAACTGCCATTATTTCCTTCAGAAATAACCAAACACCATTATAGTAAACAAATATGTGATTGATTTCCCAGAATTTCACTAATCTGTCACCCTCAATTATTTAATATATTTGTGAAAAAATTGAGCAAATATTTTGGGCCTTCAGGGCCTTAAGGGCCTCCCTTATCTTAAACTGATTTTTTTCACATCTTGGATTATAGTTTCAACTTTTTTAGATGTGTTTTTAACCTTGATTTAGTCATAGAATCAGTATTTCCTAGTTTTTTCTTTTGTCATGTGAAAAATGCTATGTCTGTCATTAAATACTTTTGCAAAATATTTATAACACATGACCTTTAGTTTCAAGATGGTGTACTGAACACATCTATTAGCCTTCCCTGATTTCCAAAACTTAAGTAACATTTCCAAAATAATATTATTTAGGAAGAAAATCTACATAAATATTTTTAAGTAAGGAAGGATATTATTGTTAAGAAAACAATTAAACAAAAGAGGCAAACTGATGGATATCAGGAACTAGTGCTCTTACATTAATACAACTGCTTCCTGAGTGGAGTGGGAAGGTAAACATAAAAACTCATTATTTGGAAAAATAATTTAAAATTGTAATAACTCAGATGCAATATATACAAAGTGTTTTTTGTTTTGTTTTGTTTTGTTTTTTTGAGAGAATTTTGCTCTTGTTGCCCAGGCTGGAGTGGAATGGCACAGATCTCAGCCCACCGCAACCTCTGCCTTCTGGGTTCAAGTGATTCTCTTGCCTCAGCCTCCTAAATAGCTGGGATTACAGGTATGCACCACCATGCCTGGCTAATTTTGTATTTTTAGTAGAGACGGGATTTCTCCATGTTGGTCAGGCTGGTCTCAAACTCTTGACCTCAGGTGATCCACCCACCTCAGCCTTCTAAAGTGTTGGGATTACAGGCGTGAGCCACCGCACCCAGTCAATAATTTTTTTTTTTTTTTTTTTTTGTGACAAAGTGTCACTCAGTCGCCAAGCTGGAGTGCAGTGGCGTGATCTCGGGTCACTGCAATCTCCTCCTCCCGGGTTCAAGTGAGTCCCCTGCCTTAGCCTCTGGAGTAACTGGGACTATAGGCATGCACCACCACGCCCGGTTAATGTTTTTTATTTTGGTAGAGACGAGGTTTCATCATGTTGGCCAGGATGGTCTGGATCTCATGACCTTGTGATACACCGGCCTCAGCCGCCCAAAGTGCTAGGATTACAGGGGTGAGCCATCATGCCAGGCCCAATATATACAAAGTTTTACATCAAAATTTAATACACTTCCTATGTAAAGAGCAAATGAAAAATATTTTTAAAGTTAACATTCCACTAGAAGACAGGCAAAGGACATGAATACACAATATTAAATTGAAATAAAAATAACTAATTAATATGAAAAATGTACTGTGGATATTCTTCACCACTGTATCTTCTGCACATGAAATACTAAAGGGACCTTTTAAAATAGAAGGAAAAGGGCCGGGCGCGGTGGCTCAAGCCTGTAATCCCAGCACTTTGGGAGGCTGAGACGGGCGGATCACGAGGTCAGGAGATCGAGATCATCCTGGCAAACACGGTGAAACCCCGTCTCTACTAAAAACTACAAAAAACTAGCCGGGCGACGTGGGGGTGCCTGTAGTCCCAGCTACTCGGGAGGCTGAGGCAGGAGAATGGTGTGAACCCGGGAGGCGGAGCTTGCAGTGAGCTGAGATCCGGCCACTGCACTCCAGCCTGGGTGACAGAGCGAGACTCCGTCTCAAAAAAAAATAGAAGGAAAAGGATGGTAGGTAGCAACACAAAGCAATATGAACATACAATGCTCTTCAATAAAGGCAAATCCACAAACATGGTATAATAAATTATACCATGATAATTTGCTGCATAGAATTTAAATGACAAGAACAACTATAAACAATTAAACTATGAGTATATAATATATAAAAAAATTAGTGACCTTAGCAATATAAACTGGGGATGTGGAACTATAAAGTAGTAGAGTTTTTATATGCAATTAAAATTAAGTTTGTAATTCGGTTAAAATGGAACACTATAACACTAAGATGTTTTGTGTAATTAAAATGGTAACTTCAAAAAATCTGTAGAATGTACTCAAAAGGAAATGAGAAGAGAATTAAAGTACATCATGTTAAAAATCAATAAAATGAAAAGGAAGGCAATGAGAAGAAATGAAGAACAAAAAATCTATAATCCGTTAGAACATAATATTCAAAATGGCAATAAAACCTGTACTTTTTATCAGTAATTACTTTAAATATAAATGGATTGAATTCCCAAATTAAAAGTCATAGATTAGGGGCGGAGCAAGATGGC
>NW_012115788.1:3581170-3598034 GCF_000951035.1 Colobus angolensis palliatus | reverse complement strand
AAAAAAAAAAAAAAAAAAAAAAAAAACAGAGAGAGAGAGAGACAGCAGGATGGCTATACTAATATAATCCCAGTAATTTGGGAGGCCGAGGCAAGCAGATCACCTGAGGTCAGGAGTTCGAGACCAGCCTGGCCAACAAGGTGAAACCCTTCCTTATTAAAAATATAAAAATTAGCCAGGCATGGTGATATGCCCCTGTAATCTCAGCTACTCAGGAGGCTGAGGCAGGAGAATCACTTTAATCCAGGAGGCAGAGGTTGCAGTGAGCCGTGATTGCACCACTGCACTCCAGCCTCTGCAAGAGAGTAAGACTCAGCCTCAAAAAAGAAAAAAATAATGTACTTAATGTAAACCTATTATAAGAGCCAAATAAGAGCAATTAATTAATGATAAAAGGATCAATTCATTAATAAGATGTAAAAATTACAAATCTTTAGTCTCCAATACTTAGAGCTCTTAAAGACATGAAGCAAACTTTGACAGAATGCAAGTGAGGAACAGACAATACAATAATAACAGGAGACTTCGAAACCCCTCTTTTAATAATGAACAAGTAGATAGAAAATCATTATGGCAATAGACAACTTGAACAACACTCTAGACCACTTGGACCTAACAGACATATAGAGAATATTTCACTCAACAACAGCAGAATATACATTATTCTGAAGTGTGCAAGGAATGTTCTTCAGGATAAAACACATATTAGGACACGTAAGTCCACAAATTCAAGAAGATTCAAGTCATACAGATAGTCTTTTAATCACAATGAAGTGAAACCAGAAATCAATAGCACATAGAAAATTGGAAAATCCACAAATACGTGAAATTAAATGACACATCCTTAAACAGTGAATGGTCATAAAGAAAATGAGAATATATCTGGGGATAAACATAAATAAAAATAGAATATACCAAAATTTATGGCACAGCAATGGTGGTGCTAAGAGAGAAGCTTATAGCTGTAAATACACATATTAAAAGAGAAGAAAGACCTCAAATCAGCAGTCTAACTTTACACCTCCAGAAATCAGACAAAAGAATCACAAATTAAACTCAAAGTTAGCAGAAGGAAGGAAATAATAAAACTTAGAGCAGAGATAAATAAAACAGAGATCATAGGAAAAAAATCAAACTAAGAAATGGTTTTCTTGAAAAGATTAACAAATTGACAAACCCTTATCTAGATTAACCAATAAACAAGAGATACTACTCAAATAACTAAAATCAGCAATAAATAAAGAGGATCATAGAAAATAAAACATAGAAAATAAAAAAGCATTACAGAAGAATACTATGAACAATTGTAGGTCAAAAGATTGCATAGTCTAGAAAAAACGGATACATTCTTATAAATACACAAACTACCAATATTGAATCATAAAAAAGAAGAAAATCTGAACAGATCAAATACAAGTAAGAAGATTTAATTGGTAATCAAAAACCTCCAACAAAGAAAAGGGTAGGACTAGATGTCTTTTACCAAGCATTTAAATAATTAACTCCCATCTTCCTGAAACTTTTCTGAAATATTGAAGAGAAGGGAACATTTCTAGTCTAAGTCTATGAAGTCAGCATTGTCTTGATGCCAAAACCAGGCAGAGACACTCCAAGGTAGCTACAGAACAGTATCTCTGAAAAGTATTAATGCAAAAATTCTCAACATAATACTAGAAAACCAAATTCAACGTTAAAAGGATTATACACCATGAATAGAAGAAATTTAATCCTGAAATGCAAGGATGGCTTAACATAACAAAATCAATTAAAATGATGTAACATATTAACATAATGAGGGCTAAAAACCACCTTAATTAATGCAAATAAAGCATTTGACAAGATGAAACATTATTTTACAGTTAAAGAAAACACCCAGCAAATTAGGAATAGAAGCAAAATAACTTCAATATAGTAAAGGCCATTTATAAAAAACCCACAGCTGACATTATACCTAATGGTGAAAGGCTGAAGGCTTTTTCTCTAAGATTAGGAACAATACTGGGATACCCAGTCTTGCCACTTTTATTTAACATAGTATTGGAAGTGCTAGCAAGAAAAATTAGGCAACAGAGAGAAAATAAATGAAAAGTTATCTATTTTGGAAAGAAAGAAGTAAAATTACCTCTCTTTATAGATGACATGGTCTCATATGTAGAAGACCCTAACAATTCTGCACACAGACAAAATTTTTTACCATCAATAAACTAATTCAGCAAAGTTGCATGATACAAAATTGATTTAAAAAATCAGTAGCATTTTTATACACAATGAAACAATAAAACTTCTGAAAGTTAAGAAAACTTTCATTTGCAATAATATCAAATGAAATATTTAGGTATAAATCTAACCAAGATGTGAAAGATTTTTATACTGAAAACTACAAAACATTGCTGAAATAAATTAAAACACAAATAAATGAACATGAAATGAACACTACTTCTTTCTTTCCAAAATGGATAACTTTTAATTTATTTTCTATCTGTTGCCTAATTTTTCTTGCTAGCACTTCTCATGTTCATGGACTGAAATGTTAATATTGTTAATATGTATATACTACCCCAAGTGATCTACAAATTTAACAAAGTCCCTATCAAAATCTCAATGGTATTTTTTGCAGACATAGAAAAATTCATCTCAAGATTCACATGGAATCTCAAAAGACGCCAAGCAGCCAAAACAATCCAGGGAAAAATAAGAACAAAACTGTAGAACTCACCTTTCTAATTTCAAAACATATCGCAAAGCTATGGTAACTAAAGCACAGTGGTTCTTGTGTAAAGATAGACTAACAGGTCAACATAATAAAAGACAATCCAAAAATAAACCTTTAAGTCTATGGCCAAATGATCATCTAAAAAAGTGCTGAGACCACTCCCTCAATGTAGAAAAGACAGTGTCTTCAACAAAGAGTTCTGGGAAATCTTGAGATCTAGAGGTAAAAGAATAAAGTTTGACCAGTACCATATATCATATAGAAAAATTAACTAAAAAGAAAGACTTAAACATAATACCTAAAACTATAATACTCCTAGAGGAAAACATAGGGGAAATGCTTTATGGCACTGAGCTAGACAATGATTTTTGGATATTATACCAGAAAAAAAAAAATACTGTGTGATATCACTCACGTGAGATATCTAAATTAGTCAAGTTCATAGAAACAGAAGCAGAATAGCGGTTACCAGGGGCTGGAGGCAAGGGTAAAGGATAATTGTTGTTTAATGGGTATAGGATTTCAAATGTGCAAGATGAAAAATTTCTGGAGACCTCTTGCACAGCAATGTAAATATGTTTAACACTGAAAAACTGTACACTTGAAAATGGATAAGAAGGTAAAAAAAAAAAAAGAAATCTATATTTGATACTGTTACTATGAAGCCCATATTTAAGATTATAAAGCAAAGTGAGACATGACACTGTTAACGTCTTTGCAGACGGCATTTAATGCTTTCAATTTTGACTTTATGTTCTCAGTCCTCCATCAACAAACATCTTCACCCTGGCAGTGTCATCACTCCTTATTTTTCGGTACAATTCATCCTCCAGCTTTCCATCCTCTTCTCCTCTTAGCGATGAAACAATTGTTATTCCATTCATCTGCAACTTATTTGTATTACATACTAACCTACCTTCCATGCGTACCTTTAAGCCTTGTTTCTCTGATAAAGTGAATTTATTTCTTCTTAAATTAATAAATCGCATGCCTCTATAGAAAATACTTACACATTGATGATAACCTTCATCTTCCACCTAAAAATCACAGTTCTGGTTTTCTATAAGCAAAACCATTTGATACATAGTATCTCATTGCTTTGATATTTGTTTAAAAAATAAATACCTTGCAGATGTGAAATACTTTTGCACTCCTCTAGTTTAATCTGTATTTGTTTTTATTTATTCCAATGTATGTGTTGAATGACAGCCATTGGCCTTAAAAGCACCCAGGTTTCAGAGGTTAACACCCACTCTCAAGCACTCTTCTTGCTCTTTCTCTCTGCATCCTCATTGGTCATGACTTGAGTATTTCTAGCACCTGCCCAAAACTGAACATACTAATTATTCTGCTATTACCATGGGGAGTCTATATTGCCATTAAACAGAGTTTCTAGGCTATGACCAATATTGATTTACTTATAGATTATAATAAGAGGCAAAAAATAATGTTCAAATATTCTATAAGAAAAGATGTGCTTGTTTTCACCTGAGGGGTTTGAACTAGGGACATGGAAGAGGCCGATGGAAGGAAGACCATACAGGTGTCAGTGGAAATGATGGAGCAGAGAAATGGAAGCATGCATATAAAAATTTAAAAGTTAGGGCAAAGTAATAGCAACATTGGGAGGCAAAGTCATAATCTCCAACTTTTTTTTTTTTTGAGATGGAGTTTCACTCTGTTGTCCAGGCGGAAGTGCAGTGGCACACTCTCTGCTCACTGCAACCTGCACCTCCCGGGTTCAAGATTCTCCCACCTCAGCCTCCAGAGTAGCTTGGATTACAGGTGCCTGCCACCATGACTGACTGATTTTTGTATTGTTAGTAGAGACGGCATTTGGCCATGTTGGCCAGGTTGGCCTTGAACTCCTGAACTCAGGTGATCCACCTGCCTGGGCCTCCCACAGTGCTAGGATTACAGGAATGAGCTACTGTGCCCAGTCTAGAATCTCTGACTTCTAATGTAATGTCAGTATGAGTCTGTGATGGTGACAATGGTGCTATTGCTGCTGCTGCTGCGGGCAATCATAATGCTGATGATAAAAGAGTGAATAATATTAAAAGAAACATTACATGGTAATATCAGCTTGTGTCTATAGACCTGATCAGTGAAGAAATAAAAACTAATGAGTCATGTAAAAGTCATTTTGATAATATTGTCATTAATATTTCAGCTTTATAGTTGGTCAGATGGATTTGGATTCTATTCCATCCCTTACCAGTTGTTTAAATTTAGAAAATTACTTAATTTTGCTAAACCAAATTTTTTTCACCTATAAAACAGATGTATACTAACTGAAGATTAAAAAGTGGAAAAACATACTATATTCATGAATTAAAATAATTAATATTGTTAAAATGTCCATACTACCCAAAGCAATCTATAGATTCAACGCAAATTCTATCAAAATTACATGACATGTTTAAAATTACATGTAGTTTCTTTTTAAATCCTAAAATTTGTGTGGAATCACAGAAGTCCCTGAATAGCCAAAGAAATCTTTAACAAAAAGAAAAAAGCATTGGATGGATCATACTACCTGATTTCAAAATTCATTGCAAAGCTATGGTAATCAAAACAACAAGCTACTGGCATAAAAACAGACACTTGGACCAATGGGATGGAATAGAAAGCTCAGAAATAAACCTACATATTTATGGCCAATTAGTTTTTCACAAAGTTGCCAAGAACACACAATGGGGAAATAAGAGGTTCTATAATAAAAAGTGTTGGGAAAACTGGATATCCACTTGTGGTAGAATAAACTTGAAACCTTATCTCACACCATATGCAAAAATCAACTGAAAATGGATTAAAAACTTATGTTTAATACCTGAAATTGTAAGAGTACTCAAAGAAAACATAAGGGGAATCTCCATTACATTGGTTTAAGCAATAATTTTTCTGGATAAACAAAAAAAGATGAATGTGATTGTATCAAATTTAAAACTTTTTGCACAGCAAAGGAAACAATGAACAGAGAGAACGGACAGTCAGATTGGGAGAAAATATTTGCAAACCATACATATGATAAGGGGCTAGTATCTAAAATATATTTTAAAAATTGACAACTTAATAGAAGGAAACAACCCAATTTTAAAAATGGGCAAAGGACCTGACTACATATTTCTTAAAAAAAGACAAAAAGCCAGCAGATATATGAAAAAATGCTCAACATCACTAATAATCAGGGAAATGCAAATTAAAACCACAATGACATATCACTTCACATTTGTTAAAATAAGTATTTCAGAAAGACAAAATATAACAAACGTTGGGGAGGATGTGGAGAAAAGGGAATCCTTACACATCATTGGTGGGAATTTAAATTAGCCATTATGAAAAACAGTACGTAAGGTCCTCAAAAACTAAAAAGAGAATTACCATAATCCAGCAATTCCACTTCTGGGTATAAAAGGAGGCTAATTTTTCTCCCTATCAATTCAAGAACAAGGTTGAGAAATCTCTTAATTATCAAAAAATAATAATAATAAATAAACTGGCATTGCAGGTCGAGGATGGGGGAATTGTGATGGTTCCCTCCTGTAAATCCCAGCACTTTGCGAGGCCAAAGTGGGAGGATGGCTTGAGCCCAGGAGAAAGGCTGGGCTTAAAGGAATTAAAATCAGTATGTCAAAGAAATAACTACACTGCCCTGTTTACTGCAGTAATATTAACAATAGCCAAGATAGAAAAGCAGTGTAAGTGTTCGTGAGTAGACAAATGGATAGAGAAATATTGAGTGTGTGTTGTATATATGGAATGTAATGGTACACTATTCAGCCTTCAAAAAGGAGGAAATCACACCATCTGTGACAACATGGATGAATCTGAAGAACACTGTGCTAAGTGAAATAAGCCAGGCACAGAAAGATAAATACTATGTGATCTCACTTATATGTAGAATCTAAAAAATGTCAAACTCATAGGAGCAGAGAGTAGAGTGGTGATTGTCAGGGGCTGTAGGGTTAGGAGGAAAAAGATGTTGATCAAAAGGTACAAAGTTTTAATCAGACAGGAGAAATAGGTTTTAGTGATATATTACACAGCATGACGACTATAGTTAGTAATCATATATTGTATATTTCAATACTGCTACAAGATTAGATTTAAATGTTCACACATTTAAAAAATAAGTAGGTGATGTCCTGAATATGTTAATTAGCTTGATTTACTCTTTCCACAATGTATACATATATCAAAGCATCATATTTTAATCCATAAATGTATACAATTATGTTTCTATTAAAAATAAAATAATACATAAACAGATGTTATAAATTTACCTAGCTGACAGTGTTATGAGAATTACACAGAAGATATTTGGAGCGGATTAAATGTTTGACAAGAATTAGTTATTGTTGTTAGCTAATAAATCACGAACAAATGCTTTACCATTTAGGGTGTTTACTTAATGTTCTGTTGTTATATTCTATTATAAATATTTAAAAAATAGATGAAACATGTGAAGTTGCCTTGTGAAATATAATTTGTGCCCCAACTTTTTTTGTGTGTGTGTGTGACAGAGTATTGCTCTGTCGCCCAGACTGGGGTGTAGTGGTGTGATCACAGCTGACTGCAGCCTCAATGTCCCAGGCTCCAGTGATCTTCCCACCTTAGCCCAGTGATCCTAGATCTTTCATGCTTAAGATACCCTCTACCTTAGCCTTCTGAGTAGTTGGGACTACAGGTGCAGGTGCGTGTCACCACTCCCTGCTATCTTTTTTATTTTTGAAAAATGTGGTTTCACCATGTTGCCGAGGCTGGTCTTGAATTCTTGGACTCAAGCGATCCTCCTAGCTTGGCTCCCAAAAGTTCTGGGCTTTACAGGTGTGAACAACCATGCCCCACAGCCTGTAATGCCACTTTTTACTGCACTTTTTATTGGCTATTTAAGAGATTTCCCAACCTGGTCCTTGAATGGATGGAGAGAAAAATTAGCCTCCTTTGCAACTAGGGAAGACTTTGTGAGCTTACAAGATGCTATGGAAATCTACTTAAGACTTCTGAAAAAGCTTTTTCTCTTTTCTACCTCTACCCCAGTATAACACAAAAATAAAGTTCTTTCTGCCTTTTTCTCCCTTGCCCTCTGTAGTATGACAATATAACATTTGAAGCTGCTCCAAACAACTTTGACCATAAGAAAAAGGTCAAAAGAATACAAGAGGCTCTAATCAAGGACTCTGACTTCACTAAACCACTGAAACACTCCTGGGACTACCTACCTCCTGCCTTTTCATTATGGGAGGAAACCCTGTTGGTTAGGTCACTGTGAGTATTAACAGCCACTATTAATGGCAACCAAAGCCATTCCTATCAGATGTAACATTTTAATTATGAATATACTTGCCTTCATAGCTTGTTATTTATATAGGTGTCCTTGGAAATTAATTATGCATTGTTTTGGCATTATAATTATTATTACTCTGGACTATTCTCTACTGATCTGGGCAGTAAAACATGTCACTCTGACAAAACAGGAAGAGATCAGATGGTATTATAAGGAGAATTATTTAGTAACCAGACAGATTTAAAATGTAAACCCAATCTGCTATTGATTGGTTCTGTAATAGTCTGCCATATTACTTAAGCTTCATTTTCCCAATAACAGTGTAGGCAACATAATATATATCTTACAGGGTAGTAGCTAGAATTAAATGAGATAATTGTAAAACTGTATGACAAAGTGTATAGGACAAAGTAAATGCCCTAGAAGTTCATTGCTTTCTGGCCTGATAATGGCCCTTAGAAACTCATGTGGCAGTGTCCGCCCCTTTTCTGTCTGGAAACACAGCTAGTTGGTAAATTATTTGCTCTCTTATCTTATGTGTATCTGGTAGCAAGAGACGTAAATGTTACATTATCATCATTTACAACATGTGGCTGAAATTCTAGTAGTTTTACTGTATGGGGTAATATTGATTTTGAATAAAATGATTGGGAGGTATTAATGTTTTTTATATGAGCTAGATTAGACTTTCTCATATTCTATAAAATGATTATAATACCCACCTTAGGTAAAGATTAAGTTAGAGGAGGTAAATAGAATATTCCTCATCATACTTTGAACCCTTTTTATTGTTAATTTTACTACAGTTAGTCATGCATCTATATCACCTACCTGAATACACTATAATGCAGTGTTTCCCATCCTCAGTGATATTGAAATTTTGGACTAGATAAAGTTTTGTTGGAGAAGGGGGTGTCCTGTACTTTATAATATGTTTAATAACACCCCATGTTATGCCCACTAGATGCCAGTAGCACTTCCATTCCTGGTTGCAACAACCAAAAAATTCTCTAGATATTGCCAAATGTACGCTTGAGGATGAAATTGTCCCCCTAGATGAGAACCACTGCTGCTGAGAAACACAACACCTTGCATAGATACTTTGCATCTATGAGGATTGTAAGAAAAAAAAATTTTAGTTGAATTGATTTGAATATGTGTACCAATAAGCAATTACATCTATATTAATGATTCCATTAACACTATTTTCTTTTTTGGCACCTTTAGCAAGTTCTTGTTGATTCATAGATCTCAGGATTGAATAATGAAGTTTTGAACATAGAAATATAATTAGACATTAAAATGATAAGCACATACAGTAATGTTTAATTGACATTGAAAGCTGAAGATGTAATATCTAAGTAGCATAACTAAAATAGAATTGAACTAATTTAAAAACGATTGTATACCATTCTATAATATGGAGTAAGCAGCTATAGGATAATTTTATGTAAATTCTATATCTTGTATCTGATTTTGGGGTAGCCAAAAATTTTAAATATCCTTGTAAGTGGGAACACCCATTGTATAATTTGAAAAATTTTAATTTACCTTTTATTTAGCTGAAAACAAACATAGAAAATCACTGATAAAAAAGTGTGAAGTTTTACTGAATTTATGTAGATCCATGTCAAAAGTTACAAGTGAACATTCTAAAATGAGATGGCTATTGAACATACCTCTAAATGAGACAAATGTGCAATTGATTTTGGCCTGGTTTAATTGCTGCTGCATCTAGAAAATTTTTTTATATTCTCATATAAAGAAGTTATTCTTTTTCTTTCTGATGTGCTATTTTTATCTACATAGGGTGTAAAACATGTCCTTTAAAATTACAGAGGAAGAAAAGGTTTAGAGGTGATAAATAGGTTTATTCCCTTGATTGTGGTGATGGTTTCATAGGCATATGCATATGTCCAAACTCATCAGTTTGTATTCATCAAATATGTGCTGTTTACTGTATATCCACCTTATCTTAATAAAGCTGTTTAAATAAATAATAAAATAACATTGCAAAGGGAAAAGTCTACTTTGATAACTTGTCCAAATAAACACATTGATCTTTCTCTGGCCTGGCCAGACACATTAGACATTTAGATGATCTCCTATTTGCAAATAAATATATATTTGTATGGAGTGTGTGTTTGTGTGTGTGTGTGTGTGTGTGTGTGTGTGTGTGTGTTCCCTTTTACGTACAATTGGTAATTTAACTGCTTTGAGTCAGTAATTCCATTTTATGATTTAAGAACTAAAAGTCTCGTTAAATAAAAAACTTCTCTTCTAAAAGATACAAACTTCCATATGTGGGGTAAGGAACACAGTGTTCTGCACCAAAAAGTAAATTAAGGTAATCTTTTTTTTTTTTTCTAATGTGGGAAAAGTCGACAAACATAGAAAAAGAGTTTTTTGAGGATTTAGACATATTGGGAATAGAAAGCTTGGGTAAATCAACTAATGACAGATTTTTTAACCAAATGTTTGAAGTCCTATAGAAGAAAAACAAAGTAAGAGGGTTCTCTTGAAAACTTTATTCTTATACAGTGATGTGTTGCTTAAACATGGGGTTGACCTAAGAAATGCATTGTTAGGCAATTTTCTCATGATGCAAATATCGCAGAGTGTACTTACACAAACCTAGATGGTATAGCCAGTGACATACCTAGGCTGTATGGGACAGCCTATTTCCCCTCAGCATTCAGACCTGTGTAGTATGTTGCTGTACTGAATACTGTAGGCAATTTTAACATAATGGTAAGTATCTGTGTATCTAAATATATCTAAATATAAAAAGGTACAGTAAAAGTACACTGTTAAAGATTAAAATAATGCTCCACCTGTACAAGGCAGGAACCATGAATGGAGCTTCAGGACTGGCAGTTGCTCGGGGTGAGTCACTGAATGAGTAGGGAGTGAATGTAAAGGCCTAGGACATTACTGTACAGTACTGTAGACATTATACACACTGTGCACTTAGGCTACACTAAATTTATAAAACGTATTTTAACTTTAATAATAAATTAACTTTAGTTTGCTGAATGACCACCTTCATATATACAGTCCATCACTGACTGAAATGCCACTATGTGGTACCTGACTGTAATTCCTAATTTAGCTAAAGGAAGAGGAAAATGAAACAATATTGAATGAATGTCTAACATAAATGAATTACGCAGTATAAACGTTCCCGCAACCTAGTTGTTGATAAAGTTTTTGATTTTACAATTAAGGAAACCACAATTTCAATTTCAGATAATTTGAGCAAGGTCACAAACTATCCTATTTATACCATAGCATGGCCGTTAAGAATCCTGTGTAAAGACCTCAGTGTAGCTCTTTTGGAATGATGGAAGATTTTCTAAAACGTATTCAGAAACTTTTATTGTGGTTGTGGATTTGTTGCTAGATAAATGTGTAGCATTTTTCATAATAATAATAATAATAATAATGTTCAGAACTCTGAGAATTTGCCTCATTAAAAGTTGTTCAATAATGTATTAATTTATTAATTAAATAAAAATCACAAAAATACTGGTTAGGTAAGCCCTCTTTAATTTGCTTAGGAATCACTGAAGATGGTGTACTACTATTAATTGTGGGACCAAATGATAGTTGTTTTGGCAAGCAAAATGTTTGATAATTTACAGTGTGTTTTCACTTACACCTACTCATTGACATCTTCTTTACTTCATATAACACCTGTAAGAGTAAATCAAACACTTATTAACGTAATGATTGATAATACGTCACAATTCCAAAATGTATTTGAGGGACTTATAAGAATATATATGATACAACATAGAGACCAGGATTATTTCAAGCATAAAGTCAAAAAAAACACTACAGATTGCCTACAAGAAAGCCACTTTAAATAGAAGGACACAGATACATTAACATCAAAGGAATGGAGAAAGGTACACCAGGCTAACACTTATCAAAAGGGAGATCATGTAGCAATATAAATTTCAGACAAAGCAGACTTCAAAACAAGGGAAATTACTATCAACAAAGAGGGGCATTACGTGAGGATAAATTAATTTTTTTTTTTTTTTTGAGACAGAGTTTCGCCCTTGTTGCCCAGGCTGTAGTGCAGTGGAGTGATCTCGGCTCACTGCAACCTCCGCCTCCCAGGTTCAAGTGATTCTCTCATCTCAGCCTCCCAAGTAGCTGGGACTACAGACATGTGCCACCACGCCGGGCTAACTTTATAATTTTTGTTGTTGTTGCTTTTAGTGGAGACGGGGTTTCTCCACGTTGGTCAGACTGGTTTCAAACTCCAGACCTAGGTGATCTGTCCATCTCCGCCTCCCAAATTGCTGGGATTACAGGCATGAGCCACTGTGCCCGGCTGAGGATAAATTAATTCTTTAAGAAGACACAATGTGTAACGTGTATCACTTAACAATTGACATTAAATTACATGAGGCAAAATGAATAGAATTACAAGAAGAAATAGATGCATCTAGCATTTTAGCTGGAAACTTCAGCACACATCTATCAATAATTGACAGATCCAACAGGCAGAAAGTCAGTAAAGATATACTAGATTGAAACAACACCATCAATCAACTGTATCTAATTTACATTTATGTAATTTTTATATATCAGAAAAAATACAATTCTTCTCTGGATTACATGGAACATTCGCCAAAATAAACAACATTCTGAGCCAGTAAACACTTTAACAAATTTAAAGTAATAGAAATCATTCAAAATAAGTTCTCAGACTAATGGAATTAAAGTAGAAGTCAGTAAGAATAAGATGACTGAGAAATCAAAACTTTGTACATTAAAGAACATGTTTTAAATATTACATGGGTCAAAAGAAAACTCTCAAGAAAAATATTTACAGATTTTGAACTAAAATAACATTAAAATAGAAATCAAAACTTTTGTGATGCAATGAAAGTTCTTACAGGGAGATTTGTGGCATTTAATGAATACGTCAGAAGATCAAGAAAAATCTAAACTCAATAACCTACGCTTATACCTTAGGAAACTGGAGAATAAAAGAGCAATTTGAAACCAAACCAAACAGAAACAAAGAATTAATAAAATTAGCATGTAAATAAATGAAATTGAAAACAAAATCAATTTAAAAACCAATGAAGCAAAAAAGTTTGCTTCCTGAAGGAGTCAATAAAAGTTTTAAACCTCTAGCAAGGCTAAGGAAAAGAAAAAGAGAAAAGATACAAATTGCTGATATCAGAAATGAAAGCATATTCATGAATACTGTTTCCATGTATATCAAAATGTGAATAAGGGAATATTATGAATGATTATATGCCCAGAAATTTGATAATTTAGATAAAATAAAACAATTCCATTAGTAATCTCTAATGATCACATACGTGAATAATAATTGTGTAACTAATGAAATAATTAGTTCTAAATCCAACAAAATAAATGAAAGAGCTGTATAAGGAAAAATACCATTTTCTGAGTACAGATAACAAAAAATATATAAATAGAGAAATATTCCATGTTCATGGATAGAAAGACTCAATATTTTTAAGACATCAATTCTCCCCATCTTGATCTGTAGATTAAAATACATCCTGTCAAAAGTCCCACTAATATTGTGGTTATCAACACACTTATTCTAAAATTTATGTGGCAGGATAAAATCCCAGAACAGTGAATTAAATACTAGAAAAGAACAAAATTAGATGACTACAGTAGCCAACTTCAAGACTTGCTATAAAGCTCTAGTAATCAAGATAGCATAGTATTGGTCTAAAAATAAAAATATAGATCAGTGAAACAGGATAGACAGACAGAAGCAGATCCATAGAGATATAACCAACTGATCTTTGACAAAGGAGCAAAGTCTACTCTATGAACATAGGATAAACTTTTCGCACAAAATTCTATATGTGAATATTTATATCAGCTTTATTCAAAATAAAGGTTTGCTGAACAAACACCAAACTATGAGCAACATGTTGTAGTTTATAAAAAGAGCCAGAAGGCAGTGGGGCATCTTCCAACTCCCATTACCCACAGCCTTAGATATTTATTTTGCTTTTCAGAACAGTTAAAGAATTGGAGGAGTAGGAATGAGCACCATCCTAAGTCAATAATTTGGGAGAAAAGTGGTGTGGTAGATGGATAGATTACCTTACATCTAAGGTAATAATACTACCCTAGAGTCTCACCATTCACCACCTACTTTTTCTATTTTAGCCTTATTCAGAACACATTTAAATACCTGATATTATATTAATTATCAATCTCACAAATAATGAACATTCACATATAGGGTGATTGGATCCCCTCTATGAGGAGGAGAAGGCTTAAGTCTTACCCTTTGTGAAAGACAGAATATAACTAGAATCAGACTTCCTTATTTGGTTCTTTCTTACTTCCAGGTACAGGACATATTTTGTTCATAATGATCTGTTGTTTTAAAAAGTGGAAACAAAAGCATTTATTTTTTGGTTGAAATGGCCCATTCAACAAATATCCCCAAAAGAACAAATTCAACAAATATCCCCAAAAAGAAATTTTAATGGCCACATGTTCCTAAAATTTTGTAACAATATAACTTCTACTTTCCACTTCAATGAAGTGAGCATCAAAAATGTGCAAGCTGTTAACGGATCATTTCCCACAAAAAAGGTGAAATCATAATTCTCATACAGTGTAGTGGAGGGAGGTACAGTCATACTGTTGAGCAAACATCACCATTATTTATCTCCAGAATTCTTTTCAACTTACAAAACTGAAACTTTATATTCATTAAACAATAACTCCCCGATGCCCCTTCCTTCTAGTCACTGGCAACCATCATTTTACTTTTGGTCTCTATGATTTAATAATTAGTCTATTCTATACCATTAAAATAAGCAAAGAGTTTTCATTTCTAATTAGCATTTTCTTCGATTACGTATTTATTCTCAATTTTTTAATTTTAGATTTGGGGGTACATATGCAGGTTTGTTACACAAGTGTACTGCGTGATGCCGAGGTTTGGGAAATAATTGATTCCCTCACCCAGTTATTGAGCAGAGTACAAAATAATTTTTCCAACCTCGCTCCCCTCACTATCTTCCCCTTCTAGTAGGCCCACTGTCTATTGTCATCTTTATATTCATGAGTACCCAGTGATTAGTTCCCACTTATAGGTGAGAACATTCAATATTTGGTTTTTTATTCCTGCATTAACTGCATTCCCAGTGCTCTACAGCCTTACCAGCACCTGTTGTTTTTAGTAACAGCCATTCTGACTGGTGTGAGACAGTATCTCATTGTGGTTTAGGTTTTCATTTCCCTGATGATTAGCAATGTGGAACTTTTTTTATGTTTGTCAGTCACCTGTATGTCTTGTTTTGAAAAATGTATGTTCGTGCCCTTTGCCCATTTATTAATGAAGTTATTTAGTTTTTGTTTGTTCAATTGTTTAAGTTCCTATAGAATCTAGATGTTAGACCTTTGTGGGATGTGTAGTTTTTGAATATTTTCTCCCATTCAGTAGGCTGTGTGTTTACTCTATTGATAGTTTCTTTTGCTGTGAAGTAGCTCCTTAGTTTAAGTAAGTCCCATGTATCAGTTTTTATTTTTGTGGCAATTGCTTTTAAAAACTTAGTCATAAATTATTTATCCA
The DNA here is from genome assembly GCF_000951035.1 of Colobus angolensis palliatus. Taxonomy (NCBI): domain Eukaryota; kingdom Metazoa; phylum Chordata; class Mammalia; order Primates; family Cercopithecidae; genus Colobus; species Colobus angolensis. Next base: position 3,582,428 of record NW_012115788.1, on the reverse strand, counting down.
GGCTGATATCTAGAATGGTGTTTCTTAGGTTTTCTTCTAGGATTCTTAGAGTTTGAGGTCTTATACTTTAATCTTTAATCCATCTTGAGTTAATGTTTGTTATGGTAAAAGGTAGGAGTCAAGCTTTATTCTTCTTCATAAGGCTAGCCAGCTTTCTTAGCTCTATTTATTGAGTAGGGAGTCCTTTCCCCATTGCTTATTTTTGTTGAATTTGTTCAAGATCAGATGGCTGCAGTTGTGTGACTTTGCTTCTGGGTTCTCTTTCTGTTTCATTGGTCTATGTGTTTGTTTGTGTACCAGTACCAAACTGTTTTGGTTAGCATAACCTAGTGTAAACTTAATGTAAAGTTTGATATTGGGTAATGTGATGCCTCCAGTTTTGTTCCTACTGCTTAGAATTGCTTTGGCTATTTGGACTCTTTGGGTTCCACATACATTTTAGAATATTTTTTGCTAATTCTGTGAAAAATGATGTTAGTAGTTTGACAAGCATAACACTGATTCTGTAGATTTCTTTAGGTAGCATGGCAATTTTAGTGATATTGATTCTTCTAATCTATGAGCATGGACTGTACTACAGGGAAAGAAAGAAAAATAAAAAATCCTACCACATGAAAATAATTACAAAAATTAGAAGTGCCAACATATCCAGCTGAAAAGGAACCGGTGGAAGAATTCTGGCACCATGAAAAATCTGAATGTTGTGATACTACCAGAGGATTACACTAGCTCTTCAGCAATGGCCCTTAACCAAAATAAAAGCTCCAAAATGACAGATAAAAAACTCAAGGCATAGATTTCAAGAAAGCTCAATGAGATCCAAGACAAGGTTGAAAATGAACAGAGAAACTTTCAAAGCAATCCAGAAAATGAAGGAAAAGAAAAACATATTAAAAGAAAATCAAGGCTGGGTGCAGTGGCTCATGCCTGTAATCCCAGCAGTTTAGGAGGCCGAGACGGGAGGATCACTTGAGGTCAGGAGTTCGAGAACAGCCTGTCCAACATGGTGAAACCTCATCTCTCCTAAAAATACAAAAATTAATTGGGCGGGGTGGCACATGCCTGTAATCCCAGCTACTTGGGAGATTGAGGCAGGAGAATCACTTGAATCTGGGAGGCGGAGGTTGCAGGGAGCCAAGATCATACCATTGCATTCCAGCCTGGGTAACAAAAGTGAGACTCTGTCTCAAAGAAAAAAAAAGAAAGGAAGGAAGAAAGGAAAGAAGGAAGAAAGGAAGGAAGGAAGGAAGGAAGGAAG
>NW_012115788.1:3557226-3581120 GCF_000951035.1 Colobus angolensis palliatus | reverse complement strand
AAAGAAAAAAAAAGAAAGGAAGGAAGAAAGGAAAGAAGGAAGAAAGGAAGGAAGGAAGGAAGGAAGGAAGGAAGGAAGGAAGGAAGGAAGGGAGGAAAGAAAGAAAAAAGAAAGAAAGAGAAAGAAAGAAAGAAAATCAATAAGAGCTTCTGGATTTGGCAAAAAAAAACTCATTTAATAAATTTCAAAATACAATTGAAAGCTTTGTCAATAGACTGGACCAAGCAGAAAAAAAGAATTTTAAACTTTGCGGAATAATATTTTGAACTAATCCAGACAAAAATAAACAAAAAAATCCTTAAAAATAAAGCCTTCAATAAATACGGAATCATGTAAAATGACCAAATTTATGAAATATTAGCATTCCTGAGAGAGAAGGAGAAAAAAGAAATAACCTAGAAAACATATTTGAGGGAATAATTCAAGAAAATTTCCCTAATCTTGGTAGAGAGGTAGACATCCAGATACAAGAAATCCAGAGAAGACCTATGAGGTACTATGCATAAAACGAACAGAACCAAGGCATTTTTGTCACAAGGCCATCCAGTGTCAATGCTAAAGAAAAAATTCTTAAAGGCAGCTAGAGAAAGAGGTCAAATCACGTACAGAGGGAACTTCATCAAGTTAACAGCGGACTTCTCAGCGGAATCCTTACAAGCAAGGCAAGAGTGGGCACCAATTTTCAACATCCTTAAAGGAAAGAAATTCCAACCAAGAATTTCATATTCTGTCAAGCTAAGCTTCACAGACATAGGAGAAATTAAATTATTCCCAGACAGGCAATAACTAATGAAATTTATTATCACTAGACCAACTTTACAAGAGATCCTTAAGGGAGTTTCTTACATGGAAACATAAAAACATATCTGCTACCACAAAAACATACTTATGTACATTTTCTGTAGACCCTATATAGCAACCACATCATAGAAACTATAAAGCAACCAGTTAACAACTTTACGATACCATAAAAACTTTACATACCAATATTAAACTTTAAACATTCTAAATTATCCATTTAAATGGCACAAAGTTTCTAGTTGGATTACAAAAAATACCCATAATTATGCTGTGTTCAAAAGACCCATCTTACATGTAATGACACCCCTACGCTCAAAGTAAAGGGTTAGAGAAAGAGCTGTCACGCAAATAAAAAATAAGAAAGAGCAGAGGTTGTTATTCTTTTTTTTTATTATTATGCTTTAAGTTCTAGGGTACATGTGCACAACGTGCAGGTTTGTTACATATGTATACATGTGCCATGTTGGTGTGCTGCACCCATTAACTAACTAGTCATTTACATCAGGTATATCTCCTAATGCTATACCTCCCTCCCACCCTCCCCACAATAGGACCCGGTGTGTGATGATCCCCTTCCTGTGACCAAGTTATCTCATTGTTCAGTTCCCACCTATGAGTGAGAACATGCAGTATTTGGTTTTCTGTTCTTGTGATAGTTTGCTGAGAATGATGGTTTCCAGCTGCATCCATGTCCCTACAAAGGACACGAACTTATCTTTTTTTATGGCTGCATAGTATTCCATGGTGTATATGTGCCACATTTTCTTAATCCAGTCTGTCACTAATGGACATTTGGGTTGATTCCAAGTCTTTGCTATTGTGAATAGTGCCACAATAAACATACGTGTGCATGTGTCTTTATAGCAGCATGACTTATAATCCTTTGGGTATATCCCCAGTAATGGGATGGCTGGGTCAAATGGTATTTCTAGTTCTAGATCCTTGAGGAATCGCCACACTGTTTTCCACAATGGTTGAACTACCTGTTCTTATAGCATATAAAACACTTTAAACCAACAACAGTAAAAAACGACAAAGGAAGATATTACACAGTGATGGAAGGTTCAATTCAACAAGGAGACTTAATTATCATAAATATTTACACACTGACTTAGCCCATTCTCGTGCTGCTATAAAGAACTGCCTGAGACTGGGTAATTTATAAAGGAAAGCGGTTTAATTGACAGTTCAGCATGGCTGGGGAGACCTCAGGGAACTTAGAATCATGGTGGAAGGCACCTCTTCCCAGAACAACAAGAGAGGGAAAGAGAGAGCCGATTGAAGGGGAAAGCCCCTGATAAAACCATCTTATCTTGTGAGAACTTACTATCACGAGAACAGCACATGAGAAACTGCTTCCATGATTCAGTTACTTCCCATTGATTACCTCCCATTGAGCCCCTCCTACCACATGTGGGGATTATGAGAACTACGATTTAAGATGAGATTTGGGTGGAGATACAGTCAAACCGTATCACACACCCAAGATTGGAGCACCCAAAGTCATAAAATGAGTACTTCTAGACCTAGGAAAAGACTTAGATAGGCACACGATAATAGCAGTGGACACAAACACCCCACTCACAACTTGAGACAGATCATCAAAGCAGAAAACTAAGAAAGAAATTCTGGACTTAAATTCAACACCTGACCAACTGAACCTATTACAATAGATATCTACAGAATACTCCACCCATCACTCATGAGATGTACATTCTTATCATCTGCAGCAGAACATGCTCTGAGATTTACCACATAGAGTAAGTCTCAATAAATTCAACAGAATAGAAGTCATAACAACAATACTCTTGGACCACAATGGAATGAAAATAGAAATCAATACCAAAAAGATCTCTCAAAACCACACAATTACATGAACATTTAAAAACTTGCTCCTGGACGACTTTTGGGTAAAAAGCAAAATTGAGGCAAAAATCAAAATATTCTTTGAAATAAATAAAATAGAGACATAACATACCAAAATCTCTGGGATGCAGCAAAAGCAGTATTAAGAGGAAGGATTTTTGTGCTAAAACTGACCTCAAAAAGGTAAAAAGATCTTAATTTAACAATCTGACATCACACCTAGAGGAACTAGAAAAACAAGAACAAACTAACCCCAAAGCTAGTAGAAGAAAAGAGATTACTAAAATCAGAGCAGAACTGAAGATAATTGAGACCCCAAAACTCATAAAAGAAATCAACACAACAAAACATTGATTGGTTGAAAGGATAAACAAGATCGATAGACCAATAGGTAGCTCAAGAAACAAAAAAAGAGAGAAAAGTCAAATAAGCACAATCAGAAATGACAAAGCTGACATTACCTCTTATCCCACAGAAATACAAAAGATCCTCAAAGACTGTTATGAACACCTTTATGCATACAAACTAGAATGTCTAAAGGAAATGGATACATTCCTGGAATCAGACAAACTCCCAAGACTGAATGAGGAAGAAATTGAAATCCTGAACAGATCAATGTTGAGTTATGAAATTGAATCAGTAATAAAAGACTGATCAATGAAGAAAAACCCAAGACCTGATGGATTCACACCAAATCCTACCATACATAAAAAGAAAAGCTTCTACTAATTATACTGAAAGTATTCCAAAAAATTGAGGGGGAGGGACTCCTCCTTAAATCAATCTATGAATCCAGCATCACCCTGATACCAAAACCTGACTAAGACACAACAAAAAAAGAAAACTACAGGGCAATATCCCTGATGAACACAGATACAAAAATTCTCAACAAAATACTAGCAAACTGAATCCAGCAGCATATCAAAAAGTTAATTTACCACAATCAAGTAGGCTTCATTCCTGAGATGCAAGGTTATTTCTACATATGAAAATCAATATATGTGATCCACTACATAAACACAATTAAAGGCAACAACTAGATGAGCATCTTTACAGATGCAAAAAAAAAAAAAAAAAAATGGCCTTCAAGAAAATCCAATATCCCTTCATAATAAAAACCCTCAATAAATGAGGCATCAAAGGAACATGCGTCAAAATAATAAGAGCCATCTATGACAAACTCACAGCCAACATCATACTGATCAGGCAAAAGCTGGAAGCATTCCCCTTGGGAACTGGAACAAGACAAGGATGCCCACTCTCACCACTCCTATTCAACACACTACTGGAAGTCCTCCACAGAGCAATCAAGCAGGAGAAATAAATAAAAGGCATCTAAACAGGAAAAGAAGCCAATCTTTCTCTCTTCGCTGATGATAAGATTCTATACCTAGAAAACCCTAAATACACTCACAAAAAGTTCCTGGAACTGATAAACGACCTTGGTAAACTTCAGTACACAAAATCAATGTACAAAAATCAGTAGCATTGTTGTACAACAGTAATGTTCAAGCTTATAACCAAACCAAGAATTCAATCCCATTTCCAATAGCCACAAAAACAATACTTAGGAATACAACTAACCAAGGAGGTGAAAGATCTCTCCAAGAAGAATCACAAAACACTGCTGAAAGAAATCATAGATGTCATATTCTTTACTTTTCTATAGAATAACTGGAGGAAGAACAAAATAAAAGTATTTTTCCTAAACCTTATAATATGATAGTCCTCTAATTTATGCAATTGAGTATTTTTGATGCTTACTGCATCATGGTTTGGTTTTAATATCTACCATGTGTTTGCTTGTTTGGCTTTCTCCTTACTGGTGTGTAAGCTTCCTGGAAAAAGACTTTTCTTTGACACACTTATTCCCAGTACCTGAAAAATGTCTTAAGAAATATTTGCTAAATGAATGAGTGAATGAATGGAACATTTTTCATTGTCAAATTTTTGCTGACACATTTTTAGTGAGGAGAGTTTTTTCTGTGCATAGAAGCATTTGTATAATACAGTTGTCCAGGACTCCCCTGTATATACCAAAATCTGCACATTGTCAAGTCCCACAGTTGGCCCTGAGGAACCTGTGGATATAAAAAGTTGACCCTCTGTATATGTGAGTTTCATATACCAAGGATACCATGTTTTCCATCTACATTTGGTTGAAGAAAAGTCCACGTATAAAGGGACCCATGTTGATCAAAGTCAAACTCATGCTGATCAGGGGACAATGGTACTTCTCTAACACTTATTTTCGGTAAGACAGCCATTGTAAGAATTGTATCTCCCTTTCCTTAATTGTCATCTCTGCCTCTTTATACAAGACATTGACGTTGCATACAAATTTTTTGGGGGGGATTACACAATGTCATAAAAGCTTTTTGATAGATGGGAGACATTTAAAAGTCAGAATATTTTAGCTGATAATCCAGATTACTGACTTCTGTTGAACAATCTGATATTCAACACTGGACCTACCATCGTGCAGGAGGGTCATCAGCTATGTCTGAAGAGCTTCTCTACCTATAGAATGGGTATATAATTCTAGCTTGCTTACCTCACGTATGTCACCTGCTTGTCCCTTGTAGCCAGTTGACTTGTTGACCCCCTCTGTACATCATTTTTGGAAGTTGTAGCTTTTGTTTTTATCGGATATGCATTTTCATCAAAATGCATGTAGAAATAAGTATTTCTTATGTAGAAATAAGAAGAAATAAGTATTCTCATGTGGAAATATGTATGAATAACAAGCCATCAGGGTGGTGTGACTACTGATTGAAAGCACATATGAGTCCCTGTTAGTGCATTCCTATTAAGTCCAAGGGATCTCTGGGAAGGCACTTAGCATAAATTTAAGTTAATATGTAGAGTCATATCACAGCCCTTCCACCTTGGAAAAACTTGAATCTTCATTTTACCTATAGTATTGGAGTCATAAGATGATATGAGGTGAATAGAAAGAAGATATTTTAAATGTATTTATGATGGTATGGGATGACTCCTGAATCATCTCCATTTTTATGCTTTACATTTGAATGATGCATCCATTTTGCATCACATGCGTGTGAAAGTTCTGAAACATATTTCAATTACAGATTTGCTGTATTTTTTAATTCAGTTAATTTAGTGGTAAGAGAGCTGTTATATAGACCTCATCAATAATTACACAGAAGGGTCTGTTAGACTAACAGATGCTCTAACAGTATAAACAAAATGTTTTGTTTAGAATTCTGTTTAACTTTACATATTTAATTTTAATAATATTTTAGTTGAGTTATCATAGTTTATAGCACTGCAAATTTAGTTTTAAACACACACAGCATGAAATTTTTATAGGTATAAAATGTATAACATTTTAGGGCACATTATCCATGGATTGATTAGCTGGGGGACAAAAAAAGTCCTACAGTTGGAGCACGATCTAAAATATCAGATAAATATAAAGGCAAATTAGATGTTGAATGACCTAATTTTATAAAGCTGTATCTATATCAGTGAGACAAAATTGTTAGAACCGAAATCATTGTGACAGTACATTTTATTTTAAAGGAACTTCCTTTCCAAATTGTAAAGCTTAGTATTTCAAAACAATAATAGTTTCTTTTATTTGTGTAGCTATTTAAAGTTTTCAAGCCACTTACATCTGGGTTACTGCCTTCTATCAGCATTAAAGAAAAGGTCATTCTCTCAACCTAGTTATATCTCAGATTTGTTTTCTAGTACTCTATGCCATTCTGCATGAAAAACCCATACCATCTTTGGACACTAATTAGAACTAATAGGCCATTTGCTTGAAAATTCTCTGAAGCAAAAGTTTACAAACTACGTCCTGTGGGCTATATTTAGTCCTGAACATTTTATCTTTCATTCACACATTATTTTAAAACTTATTGGAAACATTTGTTGACACTTTAAGATTTAGAGATTTCTCAACTTACTGGATTTTTGTCTTCTTTCAAAATAATGTGAAGATCACCACAAGGTCTGCCTATCCCCATAGAAATAATCAGCCAGAACAAAGAATAGTTCCTTACCCCCAGGAGCACTCTACAGTTAGCCTCTCTCTAACAGAGCCAGTGTCTGTCACTTACATTCCCTGGGTTACACCTTCTTGTGTTGTCCTTTTGAGTAGGTTTTAAACTTGCTGCACGTGATAAACATGTGAGGTTAAAAAGTGTTGATTCCCTTTACACAGCATGACCAATTAAATCATAAACTCTGAGGAAGCAGCCTGGGGATAGGTCTTATGCTTCCCAGATGATTCTAATGTGCATCCAAGTTTGAGAACCGCAACTCTGAAGGTTTCTTCCCATGTTCTAATTCACTGGTACTCAAAGTGTGGTTGCTCTCAGCATCTGTACCTCTTAGGGTATTGTTAAAAATGCAAATCCCATGGCCCATTCCAGATCTACAAAATCAAACTTTCTGGAGGGGTGGCCTAGGAAACTGTTTAAAAACCTTTCTAGGGAAATACTTCTCTAATTCACTACAGCCAATGCATAATTAAGGAAGAATTGCATGTAAAAGAATCATCTCCGACCTTTCCTCTGCTCTTCACAATCTTTCCTCAGTGACATTTGCAGCTCTCTGATGTTCTGCTATCTCTCAACGTAAGGCCCAACCTAAACTTGTTTTCTAGTCTAATTCTATATGGTCCCATTTAACCTTTACCACTTCTGACCTTAGGCCATTGGAGGACCATTTCCTACAAAGTTGTCATAGGAAGAAAACAATCTGATATTAACTTCACAATTATGATTCCCACCTGGGTTATACTTGCAGAGGGTTTGAATCTTCAAAGAGGAGTTGTTAATATAGCTAAATCTCAAATTTCAGGAATTTCAGCTATTTTAGGAAAAGTTTGTTGGGGTTGCGCAGGAGGTACAACTCTTTCCCTTCAAGACTAATTGTCTAGTACCTTACTTGACTCTATGTTATAAATTTGCACTCAAATACAACTGAAATTCCCTAGACATCAAGACTTCCTAGTCCTGATTCTCTAAAAATATGGGACCATATTTTTCTTCTTCTTGGGCCATTTTCTCTGAGCCTCATTTTACATATCTATAAAGTAAGAAGATTAGGCAGAAAGTATGTTTCTCTCCCTTTTTTAAAGAAAGACTTCTCTTTTTAAAAATCACAGATGAAATTGCATTAAACAAAATATCTGAAAGAAATATTAAGAAACCGAATATCAGGACACAGAGCACCATTAGTTCACAGGTATCTCTCCTTCTGACAAACAGGTAGGGGAAAAGAGAAAAAGGAAAAAAAAAAGATTATTATTTTTAGAGATGAGATCCCTTGAATTACCTTCTGCATATATATAGAATTGATGAAATTTAACTGTGTGCATATACTTTCATAAACACTTTCTGTTTCAGCAGCCAGAGCAATTAGATTAATAGTATAGACCAACAATTTGTGTAACTGAAACAGGTATAATTTTTTCTAACATATTAAAAGATAGAATTTACTGAAACCATAGTATTGCAGGGACAGCGCTCCATGCTTAAAGTAGATTGTTAAAAATTACAAAAACATTGCAATGTAGTTATTACTACCGGAATTACATAATTTTCCTGAGGTCATACAACTTCCAAAAGGCAAAGCCAGTCTCCCAACCGATGTTGATCTTGGTGCAAAGATTATGTTTCATCTATTGCTCCATGATATTGCTCATCAGTAAACACAAAATGCTTCTAGCAATCATTTCAAGATTATTTTGTGTGGTGTTTCTAGTTCAGGGAGGAATTTGGAGTGTGTCTTACTGCTACTGGGATATAGTATACTAAAATAGGCAAGACTACCCATTGGAGTCAGACCACTCTCTGTAATTCCATTTTTTCACTTGCAAAATAGGGGTATAATCCTTTACTTACATCACGGTTGGAAGAAGAAAATACATTTGTAAGTAAAAAGAATACATGGCGTATTTAAAAATATGTTTAAGAATATTGGTTCTTAAAGATGTAAGTCTGTGTATTTTCCTCTGGCCTGGTACCTTAAGAATATGTAACAATTAGGCATTTTATTGGAATTGCAAAGTTTTTAAATGTGGAGAGGTTTAATACAAATATTATATGCCTAATAGAATTACCGAAGCCTTGTTAGCTTCACAAAATTATTTCCAGAACTGGCACAGATATAACCTCAAATAAGAAGAGGGTGTTTCTTTGTTTTCAGTTATTTGTTGGGTAGTCCACAGGATTTAAATGAGAAATAATTTATAAAAAAATAATGAAATACTTGTAAAATATAAAAAGATTAATGTTGATGTTATTTAATGGTACATCTCTATGAATAAATTTACCCTTAAAGTGGAGCTCAGTGTTTGTGTCTCTGTGTTCTTCAGTTTTCATGTTAATTCTTCCCGCAGACTGAGCATGCAAGCTCAAAAATGTAGCTTTCCGTGTGTTTAAAGAAAACAGCACTAAATATAAACAAGTATATTAGTATTTGAATAATATTCTATGAAAACTGTTTAATAGTCTTTATTATTTTTAATTGAATTTATAATTTTTCAGAGAGATTTTGGTGGTTGTACAATTTTATATGTTTCCTATATGACTATAATATACTTGAAAATACATGTTCTACTCTCAAAGCACATGATTGAGTGTCACTCTTCAAAGGATTACTTCTTCAAGAATAAATGTGAAGGAATATTTTCCAAATACAAAAAACAAACAGCATCATTTAAAAATGTGATAGTGATGGATTTGACATTTATTAATTTAATATTTGTTCATGCAAAACAAAACAAATTAAATTTATTTCTTAAAATAAATCTTTAGCATATTCATAATAAAATTATATGTAACTTAAAATCATAAGGTTTTAAAGCTTACAGATTGAATATAATATCTGAACTTCAAATTTTCCCTTTCTACTGAAAATTTTGCAATAGGAAGCCCTTTTATTAAAAGAATTTTCCTGGCACCTGTTGCGTGCCTATAAACATTAAAGTTATTGCTAACCACATAATCAAGCAGGTTAGCATATTTGTAAGAGATGCTGTGTAAAAAAATGTACATTGACAACACCAAATGCTGGCAAGGATGCAGAGCAACAGTAGCTTTTATTTTTTGCTGGTGCAAATGCAAAATATTACCACCAAATATTAGTCCAGAGAAGCAGTGGAACTATTTTATATATACATATATTATTAGATATATATAATCGTTATCATGGGACCTCTCAGGTTTTATAATTGCATGAACCAATTCCTCATAATATCTCTGTTTGTGCGTGTGTGTGTAAACATTATGTAATGTTTAGCACAGCACCGCTTACAAATATGCTAATCTGCTTGATTATGTGGTTAGCAATAGCTTTAATGTTTATAGAAGCCCAACAAGAGCCAGGAAAATTCTTGCAGTAAGAGGGCTTCCTATTGTAAAATTCTCAGTAGAAAGGGAAAATTTGAATTTAGGATATCATTATCAATCTATAGTGTAAAATGTTATACACTGATGATTATATCCTACGTATTATATAATGTGTGTATATATATACGTTTTGTGTGTGTGTGTATATATACACAAATTTTGTGTGTGTGTGTGTATAAAATATTCACACACAGAGAGAGTGAAAGAATGAGACAGAGAGGAGAGAAAAAGAGAGAGACAGAGAGGAGAGAGAGATTATGAGGAATTGGCTCATGCAATTATAAAAACTGTGAAGTCCCATAATCTGCCACCTGCCCTCTGGAGACCCAGGAAAGACAGTGGTGTAACTGAGGTCGTGTCTGAAAGTCTGAGAACCAGAGGAGCTGATGGTGTAACTCCCATCATGAGGCGAGATGTCCCAGCTCAAGTAGGTAGGAAAGAACCAAAAAGGGCAAATTCTTCCTTCTTCTACCTTTTGTTCTATCTGGGCTCCCAGTGGATTGAAAGACACTCCCCTCCCGACCACATTAGGGAGGACAATCTACTTTACTACGTTGACTAACTCAAACATTTATCTCATAAAAGACACACCCTCCCAGACACTCAGAGATAATGTTTAATCTGGGCATCTCCATCGCCAGTCAAGTTGACACATAAAATTAACCATCACAGTCACTTTGGCTGTTTCTTACAAAACTAAACATAATTTTTCCACATGACCCAAAAATCATGCTTCTTTGTATTTACTCAATAGATATAAGAATTTACGTTGACACAAAAACTTACACATAAATATTTACAGAAACTTAATTCATAATTGTCAAAACTGGGAAGCAGCCAAGATGTCCTTTAGTGGGTGCTGGATAAATAACTCCCATCATGAGGCGAGATGTCCCAGCTCAAGTAGGTAGGAAAGAACCAAAAAGGGCAAATTCTTCCTTCTTCATGTAGTACATGAAGAAAATAGAATATTATTCAGCACTAAAACGAAATGAGGTATCAAGCTATGAAAGGACATAAAGGAAATGTACAGACATATTACAAGGTGAAAGAAACCAATCTGAAAGGCTAGACGCTGTATAATTCAGCTACAGTATATGACTTTCTGGAAAGCAAAACTATGGAGACAGTAAAATGATCAGTGGTTGCCAGGGGTCAAAGGGGAGAGAGAGATGAAAAGGCAGAACATAGAAAATCTTTAGAAAAGTGAAACTTTTCTGCATGATACTACAATGGTAGATGTAAGTAAGTCGTCATGTAGTTGTAAAAACCACAGAATGTGCAATACTCTAATTTACAAGAGTTTACAGGAGAGAACCCTAGTGTAAACTGTGGTCTTTGGGTGATGATAATGTGTCAAACTGGGTTCACAGATAATAGCAAATGTATCACTCTGATATGTGGTATTGATCTTGCAAGAGGACATGTATGTGTGAGGTGGGGTGGGCAATGGCTAATTTTGTGTGTCAACTTGACTGGGCAAAAGAGTACACATATAGCTGGTAAACATTATTTCTGGGTGTGTCTGTGAGGCTGGGTTTCCAGAAGAAATTAACATTTGATTGGCAGACTGAGTAAAGAAGAGTGCTCTCACCCATTCGGTTGGGCATCGTCCAATCCTTTTAGGGCCTACATAGAACAAAAAGGCAGAGGAAGAGCAAATTTGCTTTTTTCTTGAGCTAAGGAATTCATTTTCTCTTGCCCTTGGTCATTGTTGTGCCTGAATCTTGGGCCTCTGGAATGAGACTGGGACTTACACCATCAGCTTCTTGGGTTCTTAGGCCTTGAGGTCTGGACTGGAACTACACTACTGGCTTTCCTGGGCCTCCAGCTTGCAAATGGTATATGTATATGTTATACACACATGCACATACACACATACATACATATATACTGTTGGCTCTGGGAAAACCTGAATAGTGTAGGTTTTGGTACTGAAAGCGGTATAGAGAAGCAGAATTTTAAGTATGAAATTTCGGTTGATTCTGAGGTTTCTGGAATTGGCTCTGTAATCTCATTAGATTTAAAGATGCTAATGGCTGTTTCCAGTAGTAAAGCAAGCACATCCCTTTCACTAATACTGTGAAACATAAGTTAGTGAAGGGGTCTCCAGCATTCTTGAAGAGCTCTGGGATTGCTCTTCTCTGTAGGCCAGACCCCTTACTGAAAACAGCAGTCATTACATTGGGAAATCTAAATGCAATGGGAGAAATTGGATTCCAGAATGCCAAGGACCATGGGGCAGTATTCATCCACCAATGGCAAGATAGGCATGGCTGTCTTCATGGATAGCAGAGTCAAAGCAGACATCAGGACAGCACTACTCACAGAGACCCATGATGCTGGCTGGTTAATTCTAATGTTCCTAAAAGTGAAATAGATAGGAAGCCTATTGAATTTTTATTTGATATACATAAGCAGATAAGTTCTGGATCCAGTTAACAAAAGTCTAACTTAGATTATAAAACCAACCAGTTATGGCCCCTCAGTCAATCCCCAGATTTGAGCCAGTTTGCAAACCAGAACCCCTCAAATGGAAGAGGTTGTCTTCTCTTGAGGAAAGAGCTTCTCTTGACCTTGGTACACTGCCACAAATTCATACTGTTAATCTTTCTTCTGGCCTTACGTCAAAGACATCTTTTTACCAGAGTGACTGTACAGTGACTGAGGAGAGGAAATCCTCAGGCCTTTCAGGAACTACTTGACACTATCTCTGAATTGACACTAATATCAGTAGACCCTGAACATCACAGTAGCCAGTCAGAGAAGGGATGTACAGAGTTCATGTGATCAATGGAGTTTTACTTCAAGTCCATTTCCCCGTGGGTCCTGTGGGTCTCTGAACTGATCCTGTGGTTATTTCCCTAGTACCAGATGCAAAATTAGAATAGACATAGCAGAATCTCCACATTGGAGCCCTAATCTGTGGAGTGAAGTCCATTGTGAAGGAAAAGGCCAAGTGGAAGCCATTAGAACTTCGAAGACTTAGGAAAATAGTAAATCAAAAATAATACCACATTCCTGGAGAGATTGCAGAGATAGGGCCATCATCAAAGACTTGAAAGATGCACAGGTAGTTATTCCTACCACATCCCCAATAAATTTTCCTTTTAAACAAGGCATACTGCAGAAAATTTATGGATCTTGGAAAATGACAATGGATTATCATAGGCTTAACCAGGTGGTGACTCCAATTCCGACTGCTGTACCAGATGGGATTTCATTGCTTGGGCAAATTAAAACATCCCCGGTGCCTGGTTTACAGCTATTAATCTGGCAAATGCTTTCTTTCTCCATCCCTGCCCCTAAGGCTTACCAGAAGCAGTTTGTTTTCAGCTGGCAAGGCTAGTAATGTACATTCACTGTCGTACCACAGAGGTATATCAACTCTCCAGCCTTATGTCATAATTTAGTATTCAAGCATCTTGATTGCCTTTCCCTTCCACAAGACATCACACTGGTCCATTATATGGATGACATTATGCTGACTGGACCTTGTGAGTAAGATGTAGAAACTACTCCAGAATTACTGGTAATACACATGCATATCAGAGGGTGGGAAATAAATTTGACTAAAATTCACAGGTCTAGAAAGTAAAATTTCTAGGATTCAAGTGGGGGATATGTCAAGATATCCTTTCTAAAGTGAAGAATAAGTTGTTACAGCTGCCCTTGTTGCAAGAAAGAGGCCCAATGCATAGGAAGCCTCTTTGAATTTTAGAGGCAACATATTCTTCAGTAGGGTGTGCTACTTCAGCACATTTACCGAGTGGCTTAAAACCTGCTAGTGTTGAGTGGGGCTCAGAACAAGAAAAGGCTCTGTAGTAGGTTTAGGCTGTTGTTCATAATGTGTAATAAAATAATATCAACTATGACTATCTTACCAGTTACAGAGACAAAGTTTGTAATTATGAGTAGTTCCTTTTCGTTTTGTTGTGAATATGGTTATGTGTACATATACATATTAAACAAATATCTTTCCTCTTTTTTCTCTTATGTTCTGTACATAACATATATTGACTTTATGTCATTATCTAAGTATTACTGATTTTACAACAAAGTATTTAAAAGATATGAGAAGAGTAAACAGCCCTCAAGGATTTTAACGCTTCTTCTTAGAAAGGGACTAGTTCAATTTCAGCTGCATGTGGGATACAGTTGTATCATGTTAGGTGGACTTGTGACCTTGTTATTGTCTTTACTGAGGATCAAGTATGGTTTAAGGACATATACGTCTGCGTGCCAAGTTGACAAGTTGGTTGGCAAGTTGACAAGCTGTGAAATTGGAATGGTTAATTTTATGTGTCAACTTGAGTGGGCTAAGGAATACCCAGATAGCTGCTAAACATTGTTTCTGTGATGGTATGTTTCCAGAAGAGACTCACATTTGATTTGTAGACTAAGAAGGTTGTTCTCACCAATGCAGGTGGTATTATTACTGATATGGTTTGGATTTTTGTCCCCACCCAAATCTCATGTTGAATTCAAGGAGGGGTCTGGTGGAAGATAATTGGATCATGCGGACAGTTTTCCTCCTTGCTGTCTTTGCTATTCTCATGATAGTGAGTGAGTTCTCATGATACCTCATGGTTTAAAAGTGTGTGACACTTCCCCCTTCACTCTCTCTCTCTCCTACCATCATGTGAAGAAGGTGCCTGCTTCCTCTTCATTTTCTACCATGATTGTAAGTTTCCTGAGGCCTCCAAGTCATGCTTCCTGTTAAGCCTGTGGAACTGTGAGTCACTTAAACCTCTTTTCCTCATAAATTACTCAATCTCAGGTAGTTTTTGTAGCTGTGTGAGAAAGGACTAATACAGAAAATTGGTACCAAGATGGGGGTAGGTACTGCTATAAAGATACCTGAAAATGTGGAAGCAACCTTGGAAATGGATAACTGGCAGAAGTTAGAACAGTTTGGAGGGCTCAGAAGAAGACAGGAAGATGTGGGAAAGTTTTGAACTTCCTAGAGGCTTGTTGAATAGTTTTGACCAAAATGCTGATAGAGATATTAAAATGAAGTTCAGACTGAGGAGATCTCAGACGGAGATGAGAAACGTATTGGGAACTGGAGTAAAGGTCACTCTTGCTATACTTTAGCAAAGAGACCGGTAGCTTTTTGCCCTCAGCCCAGAGGTCTCTGAAACTTTGAGCTTAAGAGAGATGATTTAGGGCATCTGGCTGAAGAAATTTCTAAGCGGCAAAGCATCCAAGATTTGACTTGGCTGTTTCTCAAAGCGTGCATGAATGAAGAGATTATCTGAAAATGAAACATATTTGTAAGGGAAGCAGAGCATAAAAGTTAGGAAAATTTGCATCCCCAGCCATGCAGTAGAAAAGAAAAACTCATTTTCTGGGAGAAATTCAAGTCTGTTGCAGAAATCTACATAAGTGAAAAATAAAAGTGGAATGTTAATAGACAAGACAATGGGGAAAATGCCTCTAGAGCATTTCAAAGACCTTCCTGGCAGCTTCTCAAACCACAGGCCCAGAGGCCTAGGAGAAAAAATGATTCTGTGGGCCAGACCCAGGGCCCCCTGCTCTATTCAGTCTTGGGACATGGCAGCTAGCATCCCAGTGGCTCCAGCTCCAGCTGTGGCTAGAAGGGGCCACAGCACAGCTTGGGCCATGGCTTCAGAGGGTGCAAGCCCCAAGTCTTGGCAGCTTCCACGTGTTTACGGGCCCACCAGTGTGCAGAAGGCAAGGATTGAGGTTTTGAAGCCTCTGCCTAGATTTCAGAGGATGTGTGGAAATGTCTTGGTGTACAGATAAAAGTCTGCTGCAGGGGCGGAACCCTCACGGAGAACCTCTACTATGGCAGTGCAAAGGGAAAATGTGGTGTTGGAGCCCCCACACAGAGTTTCAACTGGGGCACTGCCTAGTGGAGCTGTGAGAAGTGGGCCACCATCCTCCAGACCCCAGAATGGTAAATACATTGACAGCTTGCCATGGTTGCTGGGTAAGCCATAGGCACTCAATGCCAGCTTGTGAAAGCAACTGTGGGAGCTGTACCCTGCAGGGACACAGGAGGTGGAGTTGTCCAAGGCCTTGGAAGCTCACCTGTTGCATCAGCATGCCCTGAATTTGAGACATAGAGTCAAAGGAGATTATTTTGGAGCATTAGGATGCAATGTCTGCCTTGCTGGATTTTGGACTTGCATGGGACCTGTAGGCCCTTTGTTTAGGCCAATTTACTCCTTTTGGAATAGGAGCATTTACCTAACACCTGTACTCCCCTTGCATCTTGAAAGTAACTAACTTGTTTTTGATTTCACAGGTGCATTGGTGCAAGGCACTTACCTTGTCTCAGATATGACTTTGGAATGTGGATTTTTAAGTTAATGCTGAAATCAGTTAAAACTGGGGAACTGTTGAGAAAAGTTAATTGTATTTTGCAATGTGAGAAGGACAAACGATTTGGGAGGAGCCAGGGACAGAATGATATCGTTTGGATTTGTGTCCCTGCTCAAATCTTATGTTGAATTGAAGGAGGGGCCTGATGAGGGGTGAATGGATATGGGTGCAGTTTTCCCCCTTGCTATTCTCGTGATAGTGAGTTCTCATGAGACATGATGGTTTAAAAGTGTGTGGCATTTATCCATGATTTTAAGTTTCCTGAGGCCTCCCAGACATGCTTCCTATTAAGCTTGCAGAACTGTGAGTCAATTAAACCTCTTTTTTTCATAAATCATCTAGTCTAAGGTAGTTATTTATTTATTTATTTATTTGAGATGGATTCTTGCTCTGTCTACCAGGCTAGAGTGCAATGGCACAATCTCGGCTCATTGTAACCTCTGCCTCCTGGGTTCAAGTGATTCTCCTGCCTCAGCCTCCTGAGTAGCTGGGATCACAGGCATGCACCACCATGCCCAACTAATTTTGGTATTTTTAATAGAGATATGGTTTCACCATGTTGGCCAGGCTGGTCACGAATGCCTGACCTTGGGTGATCCACCCTCCTTGGCCTCCTAAAGTGCTGGGATTACAGATGTGAGCCACCATGTCCAGCCTAAGGTAGATCTTTATAGCTGTGTGATAATGGACTAATACAATCATCCAATTTGTTGAGGGCCTGAGTAGAATGAAAAGAAAGAGGAAAAATGAATTTAATCTTTTCTAAAGCTGCAACATTCATTTTCTCCTGCCTTTGGAAATTGGTATTCTTTTGTGCCTTAAGACTCAGATTGGGACTCCATTCATTAGCTTCCTGGTTCTTGGGCCTTTGGGTTTGGTTTGGAACTACACCACTGGTTTACCCAGGCTTCCAGCTTGCAGACAGCAATTGTGAATCTTCTCAGCCTCCACAGTCACATAAGACAATCCCTCACTATGTGTGTATATATATGTGTGTGTATATATATATGCATATATATATAGTGTACATGTGCATACACATACACACACACACACACACACACACAAATGCTCCTTGACTTACAGTGAGGTTCTGTTTTGATAAACTCATCATAAGATTTAAAAATATGTAAGTCTAAAATGCATGTAATGCCCCCAATAAATCCATTGTAATGTCAAAAAATTATAAATTAAACCATCATAAGTTGAGGACTGCCTGTTTGTATGGATGTATGCAAGTGTGTGCGTGTGTGTGTGTGTATCTGTTGTATTGACTCTCTTTCTTTGGAGAGCCTTAGTAATACAGGGGACAGAAAATATAAGAGAGCTGCCTGTACCTTCTACTCAATTTTGATGTGAGCCTAAACTGTTCTGAAAAATAAAATTTATTATTGAAAAAATGCTTTTTGCAAAATTTTCCCAGCCACCTAACTCCATTGTTTGGTAAGAATGAGAGACTAAAGGAACTAACACAGAAATCCAGGTGCTAAAAAAATAATGCCAGTTAGCATTGAATTTGGCCATAGGCTCTTCCTTACTACACAAATATCCTTTTGGATGGCTGGTTTAGGAAAATTCATTTATTTTCACCAAGAATTAAAGGAAGAATAAAGGAGAGGAGGAGAAGGAGGAAGAGATATTAAAAGTAAATGCCTAGTAAAGAACTCTCACAGGCAAATATTGTCATGAAGTAGAGGAAACTTACTACAAAATAAAATAATAATAATCATCTCTATGGAGCAAGAGCAAAAAGCAGAACATATGTAACAGTCAAAATAACTTAGGAAAGAGACTGAAGACTGTGTAATGATTTAAATTTTAGGAGATCTTGAGAAATGATTTTTAATTTTGAAATTTCATACTTGTAGGTTAAATTAGGGAAAGCAAAAAGAAAGTGCTAATAACCCAATGAATGACCCAGGAAACAATTTAATAATTGGATTTTAAAAATGAAATGAAAATAGAGTTTAGAAATGAAAGAACATGAGTAGGTATGGAAGATGCCAAAGGAAATTTCAAAATGTATAACTAGAATCCATGCTGAAAAAATGGAAACCACAGAAAAGAACAAATATTTAAAATGTAATTCAAGAAAACTGTCTTTAAAAGAAGAATTGATTATATATTGAAAGATTAATCACCATGACCCTGGGAAGATTTATCCAGAATGATCACATGAATATATAGCGTAATAAATTTGCCATACTTCAAAATAATCTTTTATATTTTAAAGATTCTAAATACAATAATACCAAAGGAGTTATAAGACAAAACAGCCTGACCTCTTACTTTTCCATAGCTACATTAAAATCAAAAAGTCAGTGAAGCAATATATGAAATTTTAAAGAACAAAAGCCTCATTTCTGCTTGGCCAAATCCTCATTAAAATACAAACGCAACAAACACTTGAAAGAAGACAGAAGTTGTGGGAACTGAGGAAACGATATTCCCATGAACTATTCTTGAGAGAGAGAATAGAGCCAACCACGAAGTAACTCAAAACATGGAGTAAATGTTGGTGAACATCTGTTCACATGTAGAACTAACAAAAAGATAAATTACGGTAAAGAATATGAAAATTGAGAAAATTTGAGAGCTAAAGGAAGAAAAAGCATAGAAGTAGTGAAAATACACCGGCAAAAGTCAAAATAGAATCTACAAACCTAAGAATTAATTAATAAAAGTATAATTTTATATAAGAATGTGAAGTTAAACATTACAACACTGTGAAACAAACTACCTAACAAGAGATGAATGGTGGAGGAGAAAAAGAAGGTAAGAAGGAAGAAATACACAGACTTTACATTGTTTCTAACGGAAAAATAAAAACACAAAGTTATACATATATGTATAAATATATTGTACATGAAATATTTATATACTATTTATACATATGTATGGTGTGTGTGTGTGTACATTTAAGGATATAATATAAAGTTAACTATAAGAAGAAAACAAAAACTTCCTAAGTATCAGGAAAAAACAAAGTAAAGCATGGCTACACATTGAACAATATTTAAAAATTTATTTACAAAAACAGAAGTCTTTTAACTCTGTAGGGCATTTTCGAACATGCTCTAAACTCCCTAAACTCTATGCTTTATGAAAGAAAAATATGTAAATCCCAGGGCCTAGCAATGAAAGATGGCCAAAGGAATACTAGGATGTAAAACAACAACAACAAAATGATTTGTTAGAATCCTAATTGAGTTTAAAATTACTCAAGTAGCCATTGAGTGAAACAAACAAAAAAAAATTTAAAATACTGAATGGTATAATTAATTATGAAGATACAACAGTTATTAAGACTTAGATACCAGTTAATTTAGCATCAACCTTTGCAAAATAAAAACTACATGAGATTCAAATAGAAACTGTCAGAAACACACATCCGTAGACAAAGATTCAAGCCCACCAGCACACGACAAATCAAGCGAGCAAAAATCAGTATGATTATGAAGAGTAATTCAATCAATATTGCCTTGTTTTCACTACAATACCAGTTTCCTCAATTCCGTTGACTTAAAACAGTAGCTGTTTATTCTTGTGTTCACCACATGTTTGTCAAGAGTTGGAAGGGCCTCTACTCAGCGTAGTCACTCAGGAACCCAGAATGGCAGATCAGCCATGCTCTCTAACATTGCCAGTCACTGTAACTAATAGGAAAAAAAGCACCCTGGAGAAACTCATATTAGCAATTAAATAACACACGTCATTTTGGCTTACAATTCATTACCTTGCACCCTCCCAACCATGAAGTGAGGACAGAAAGATGCACTTCTACCCTAGGTCCAGAGGTGGGGCAAGCCAGAACTATTTTGTAAACAAAAGTTAAAACTAGAATATAATTAGTAAGATGTTTTCATTTGAGAAATAGATATAGATATGCTGTACATATAAATTGATTGATCTTGATTGGGCCATAAAATAAGTATTAAAATTACTAATAACATTATGTGATCACAATCCAGATATTAAAACATTTTAAAGACTAGAAAAATTTTTAAGACTCTACTGCCAGATTTTTTTAAAAATAATTTTAAACTACTTAGTTAAAAATAGCTGTGACGAAAACTCATGGACTACATAAGGCAGTGCTCAGTTAAAATTCAGTGTTATACATTTGCTATAATTATTAAAAATAAGAGTAAGTTGTATGAACATTTAACTTAAAAAGGAAAAAAAAGCAGATACAATTTATTAATGAAAAACTACTGAAATGGCAAAAAAAAATGTTGAAGTAATCTAGAAGCTGATTCTTTAAAAATTGTTTTTGAACTATTCTTGACCTTATTAAGTAACCAAACAGTCAGGGATGGAGAGAGGGATAAAGAACAAATAAGAAAAACAGGAAAGAACTATAGAAACTGAGAAAATTAAAAGAGCCTAGAAGGAAATTATTAACTCTATACATACAAATTTGAAAATCTGTATAAAATTACTTTCTTGCTTGCAATTTAAAATGCACCAAACAGACTCTAGAAATAGTGAAAGATCTAAACAAACCAATTAACCTAAGAAGTGGCAGTGGTAGACAGAAAATAAAGTTTTTAAATAATAAATCACAAATCAATGGCTCAAGACAGTTTCACCATATAATTTTACTAAATCATCAAATAAAAGATAACCACAATGTTTTAAACTGTTCCAGATAATAGAAACAGGAGACTTTCTCCTAAATCATTCTTATGTATTAAATGCAATGTATTATTGAAGGTCAGAAGAAAATATGAAAATCAGATATTCTAACTAATATCACTCACGGAAATCAATAAAAATCAATAAAAATTTAAACAACATAAAATATTGGCAAAGAGATTTCAGAGCACATTAAAATAATCATATTAACTGTAATTCATTGAATTACAGCTAATATAAAGTGTGAATAGATCTAACTTACAAAACATATCCATTGTTGCTAAATAATTATTTGATGAAAAGATTTTCCACATCTTTTTTATTAAACAGTAGGTTCTTAAAAAAACAGAAACAAGTGGATAGTTCTTTTTTAACTGTTAAACTTCTAAGGCCAGTATCATTCTTTAAATGACATGAGAAAATACTAGAATTATATCCATTTTGACATTTTTGGGGTTTTTAGGTTTTTGTTTGTTTGTGTGTGTGTGTGTGTTTTTTTTAGACAGAGTCTTGCTCTGTCACCCAGACTGGAGTGCAGTGGTATGATCTCAGCTCACTGCAAACTCCGCCTCTCAGATTCAAGCAATTCTCCTGCCTTAGCCTCCCAAGTAGCTGGGATTACAGTCGTTGTGCACCACCATGCTTGGCTAATTTTTGTATTCTTAGTAGAGATGGGGTTTCACCACGTTTGCCAGGCTGGTCTTAAACTCCTGGCCTCATGTGATCTGCCTGCCTCGGCCTCCCAAAGGGCTGGGATTACAGGCATGAGCCACTGTGCCTGACCCAAATTATATCTATTAAATACAAGAATAATGCAAAAATTTCCATTAAAATCACTACTGTTTAATGTTTCTCAAAATGTTCTAATCAATGCAATTAGAGAAGGCAAAGAAATAGGTAAACTCAGTTTCAAAGAAAGAGAAAAATTAGTTGCTTACACATAACCTTTCTGCTACCTAGGAAACTCAAAGAAGCTAGCTTAAAAATTATCATAAACAAAAAGGTAACTCAATAGAATTAGCTGGATACAAAATTATTGCACAGAAAATAATAAACTTCCTATATACACAATTGGTGATAGTAATAATAACATTAGCAGTGACCTCATTTATAAGAGAAAAACAATTATAAATAAAATTCTTAAAAATAAACTTTAAGAAAACTACATAAGTAGAAAGGGGAAGGAAGGAAGGAAGGAAAGAAGGAAGGAAGGAAGGAAGGAAGGAAGGAAGGAAGGAAGGAAGGAAGGAAGGAAGGAAGGAAGGAAAAGCTTCTAAGAGATAAAAGAAACCTTGAACAAATTGAAAGTCATATCTTGTTCCTAAACATAAAACAAAAATATCATAAAGATGTTAATTCTCCATAATGAAATCAATACATTCAATGTGATCCTAATAAAATAATCTATGGCAATTGTTTTAAAACTACAAAAGATAATGCAATAAGATAATTCAGATAATGAACAATAATATCAATAAGATAATGCAATAAGATAATTCAGATAATGCAGTAAGAGCCAGAAGAATGAGAAGGAGGGAGGAAGGGAGGGATGGAGAGATGAGAGAATTTCACCTATCTATCAAAATATATTTTAAAGCTCCAATAGTTAAAATGTCTAAAGTTTAATTGCCTTAAATATTGTGATAGTTATGCTTATGATGAAGGTAATGTCAACGTAGTGGGGGAAAAGATTTTCAATTACTGATACTTGGAAAAATAAATAGTTCTATGGGTAAGGAAATTTAATTCATAGTTCATACTTACATGAAGAAGAATTCTACATAAGTTAGATATTTGAATGTCACAAAGGAAAATAAAAGAAACCATAACAGTACTAAAAGAATATCTACGGGAATTTAAAAATTAATCTTGGCATGTAGAAAGTTTTTCTTACTATGGCATAAATCCCAAAGTTAAAAAATAATAATAATAATAATAAAAAGATTGACTAATTTTACTACAAATTTTTAACTTTGAATTAAAAAAATCTTCATAAACAAAGTCAAAAGACAAATAGAACACTAGAAATAATTACTTTCAAACCACATCACAATTAGCTAATTTTATAAATATAAACAAAATACTTTCTAAAGCTTATGAGAAAAATACCTAGAAACACTAGAAAAATAATTTTATTTTTCTGAAACATTAGAAAAAATAATAATTCTTCTAATAATAAACAATTTACTTAATGGAAATGATCTAAACATTGAAAAGATAGTCTCACTCAAAATAAGATAGACACAGATTAAAACTCTGGCCAGTGTTCACCTGATTGTCAAAGAACAAAAAGTTTGATCTGTGGCAGCAAATACTTGAAGAATCAGATAATCTCCTTCTCTGTGATAACTGGGTTAATTGGAATATCAATGCTAAGGAAATTTAACATAAAGCATGCATATTATAAATGCAGTTACCATTTTCTGTTTAGATTCTACATCTATAATTTATCACATAATTATGTTTGCATTCATGTGAGATGACATATGCTGGGCTGATACGGCTGATATTGAATAGCAGATTTAGTTACAACCAAACTTTTGTTTACAGCTGACATCTGCTTTGATTGGTGTGTTCTCTGTCCTCATTGGTTTCTACCCATGCCATACTGGCAGTTGTTAAATATTTGGAGTATTATCCCTGATATTACTTATTGCTGAGTATTGTATATAGTAGCTAGAGAATGGAAATGACATTATTTCATTATTCATTATTAGAAAAATGGAAAATAAAACCCCATTGAAATGCCACTACACATCTAACAGAGAAAGAAAAATAAAGAAGACCAGAAAAGAAAGAAAAGAAGGAAGGAAGGAAGGAAGGAAGGAAGGAAGGAAGGAAGGAAGGAAG
>NW_012115788.1:3539253-3557176 GCF_000951035.1 Colobus angolensis palliatus | reverse complement strand
AAAGAAAGAAAAGAAGGAAGGAAGGAAGGAAGGAAGGAAGGAAGGAAGGAAGGAAGGAAGGAAGGAAGGAAGGAAATTTCCAAGTTCTGAAGAGATACAGAACAACTAGAACTCTCATACATTGCTGGAAAATGAAACAGCTGCTTAGGAAAACAGCGTGGCACCTCATAGTTTCTTACAAAATTAAACATACACTTACCATACAAGCCAGGAAAGCCAGTCCAAGAGAAATTACTCTTATGTTCACACAAAATCTGCATGCAAATGTTGATTGTGACATTATTCATAATTGCCCAAAGAGGGAATATCCCAAAGGCACTGATGAATGAACTGTGATACACCTAAGCAGTGGAATACTATTCAATTAAAAATCTATGTATATACACATAACATATATATTTAAATGGAATTTTAGGCCAGGTGCGATGGCTCACACCTGTAATCCCAGCACTTTGGGAGGCCGAGATGGGTGGATCACGAGGTCAGGAGATCGAAACCATCCTGGCTAACACAGTGAAACCCTGTCTCTACTCAAAATACAAAAAATTAGCTGGTCGTCCCAGCTACTCGGGAGGCTGAGGCAGGAGAACAGCGTGAACACGGGAGGCGGAGCTTTCAGTGAGTCCAGATGGCACCACTGCACTCCAGCCTGGGCGACAGAGCGAGACTCCGTCTCAAGAAAAAAAGGAATTTTAAAAATATTTTATTTGTTTTCTCATTAAAGAAACTTAGATGGAGACAGACCAGGCTCACAGCACAACACAGTGCTATGGCCCACCATGCTACTGACAGGTCTGTTTTTTTTTCTCTCACCACACTTGGCCTGCTCACTACACTTAGCATATAGCTTTTCCTAACATGGTTGCACTAAAGATCCTGCACTTCCAGGTTTCTCAATTGCATTTCAGCTCAGAGAAAATAGACTTCAGGAAGTCATTTCTTTGTTTTTCTTAATCATTCTTTCTCAGGTGTAATTTACATACCATAAAATTTACCCATTTTAGTTGTACAATTCAGTATTTCTGGTGAATTTGCCAGAAATGTTGTGCAATCATCACCACAATTATTTTAGAACATTTCTTCACTCCAGAAAGCTCCCTCATGCTCTTTTTCAATCAATTCCATCGCCAATCTCAGCCCCAATCACTAATATGATACTTTCTGTATCTACAGATTTGCCTTTTCTGGGTACTTCAAATATATAGAATTATGCAATATATAGTCTACTGCTTTTCACTTATTTCACTTAGCATAATGTTTTGAGTTTTATCCATGTTATAACATGTATCACAAAAACAGACAGAACCCAGAGGCCGATATAAAGGTTAAGAAAAACCTGGTGAGCAGAATGAGTAAGACAACAAAGGGTGGGAGTTAACAACAAATGAAATTGGGGCACTGAGCACAGTGCAGGTCTGATAAAGCCAGACACTGAAGGCAAATACATTGAATTCTGAGATCTGCTAGAGATTACCTATTATATAGAACAAACACTTCTCCTTGCAACAGGGGCAGCTACATAAAGCAGCTCACCATGTCATATGGAAATTCTATGCCTTTTTATGGTGACTGAGTGAGTGCAGAGTGGGTTTATTCACATACAAACAGAATAAAGCAAGAGCTTAGTTACAGAGCCTCCCTGTTTATTTCACTTGATAACCTAAAATAATGTGATAATAACAACCCCCTGAATACATGTAAACACCTAGAAATGACAGCAAAATACAACAAAATTCCCTTTTGCATGCCTAGTTGAGCATATTACAAAATTCCCAGTTGTCAGATAATAAAAGGAAAATGACAACCAGAATTGATAAAAGCCTGAATATTCATAGTAAAGAAACATAATGCCTGAAATAGATAAATAAAATTAATATAATGGAGATGCATTGCAGTATTTGGCTGTGACACATTCTGTACTAAAGAAAGAAATCTTAAAAAGCAATTAGAAAAACAAACAGACAATTTATCCAAAAAATCAATTAAGTAAATCTGAGCTTTATAACTCAGTTACAAAGAGAAACAATGTAGCAGGAATAAGGAAAACAATAAAAAAGTGTTTTTCAAAACATAATGATCAAAAGAAAAGAAGGTATAAATTTTAATCTCATAAAATAAAAGCAAAGTGAAAATACAATGAAACCAAAAGTATCTAGTGAAAACGTTATCAATCCAAAACATAAAAGAAGACAGAGGATAGGAAATGGAAACAGAAAATAAAATGGTAGAAAAAATGATAAATTACAATAAATATAAATGGACTAAATGAAATGATTAAAAATGTGTATAGATTCCCAGTCTGGTATAAAACAAAAAATAAAGTTCAATGATACACTATTTATAAGTGATACAAAATAAAACAATGTATAAAATGATTAGAAATGAAAAGGTGAAAACTAAATAAATAAATGAAATACTAAATAAATGGTGTGCAAAGAAATAAAGCAAGATATTTGGCATAAGCAGAAAACTGAGATAACAGAGTAAAAAGAATATCAAGTGAGGTATTTATTTTCTTACTCTTAAGTTTCAAAATGAGCATTAAAAATCAGGTCATTTCAAAGTATGTTTTTGTACTCTTGTTTATGCGATTATGTGGCCATGGCATTCTTACCACTTGACTCTCCATGTGTGTTTACCCAAGTTAATTTTTCCTCTGAAAATAGAAAAAATGTTTTTCTTTGTTTTTCAAAATTTTCATCAGGTTTATTTTTTTGCATATTTTGCTTTCAAAATTGTAGACTTTCAGTAGTATTTTTTCAGATTAGAATTGAGTTTTCACATGAGTGGTTTATATCCTGCTGATGCTCCCACACAGAGACTTAATTAGAACATAACAATAACTGATGTATATTTAAAAAAATAGAGAATTATATTTCTTATCTCAATTAATAAACATAAATGCTATTATCATAAATAAATGAGTAATGTAAGGGATTGCACAATTTTGAGCATAAATCTGTTTGTTTATTCAAAATTTGCATTACGTCCAGCTAATTTTTTTGTGGAGATGGGTTTTTTCCCATGTTGTTCAGTCTCATCTTGAACTTTTAGGCTCAAACAATTCACCCGCCTCGGCCTTCCAAAGTTTGGGATTGTGTGAGCCACTGCTTCTGGCCTTTTCCTCTTTTCAACACTTTAAATATTTAACTGTCTACTCATTTGCAAAGTTTTTAACAAGAAGTACTTGTAATATAAAATTTTCTTTTTTCTTTGATATTCTGAATGCTTTCTCAATTCATGACTTAACTCTTCATTTTCCCAATGGAATTTTTAATGTGCAGAAATGTTTAATTTTGAAATCTAATTTTTACCTTTTTTTTCTTACAGGCTTTCGGGGTTTTGTGTCTTGTTTAAGCAATATTTGCTTTTCTAAGTTCATAAGATGTTCTCCAATATTTTCATCTAGAAATTTCAAGATTTGCTTTTGTCTATATTCACATTTTGAGTTAAATTTTTAATGTGTAAGGTAGGAAATGAGGGCAGTATTTTTCTCCACACAGTTGTCAATTGCCACATACACTATAATTTTGTCATTTAATTACCTTGGCACATTCGTTGCAAATCAATTGTCTTCATACATGTGAGTTTATTTCTGTAGCCTCTATTCTGTTCAAGAGATGCATATGTTGATCCTTACATCACTACAAACTTCTTTAGTTACTATTGCTTTATCCAAAGACTTGAAATCAAGTAGTATAAGTCCTTCAAACTTGTTCATCCTTTTCAATAGTGTTTTGGTTATTCTAGGAACTTTAAATTTCCTTTTAGAATTTAAAATCTAGGATCATTTTTAGTATTTACATGAAAGCAAAGCCCAATGTTCATGTGACTGGAATTGCATTAAATCTATCAATAAGCTTAGGAAGAACAAATCCTTTATCAATATTAGGTCTTCTTTTCCATAAATATGGAATATTTCTTTGTTTATATAGATCTTTATCTCAAAAATTTTACAATTTTTACTGTACAAGTACTATACATCTTTGTGATATTGAGAAGTGTTCAGTGGTTTTAAATGCTGTTAAAATACAAATTTTAAATATTGTTTTTCAGTTGCTTTTTTGTATATAAGAATAAAATAAAGTTTTAAGATTGATTTTATATCTAATATATTGCTACATTAGGTTAGCAGTTCTACTATTTTGTAGGTTCTTTATACTTTACTCCATACATGCCGTTCTGCAAAATCAAAGACAATTGTATTTCTTCGTTTCAAGTATTTATTCCTTTTCTTTTTTTGCCTTATTCTTGGTCTCAAAATCAAAGCATTTAAAATTGTGCGATTTAAGTTTGATGTTACCTATAGATTTTTTTTGTAGATGTCTATTATAAGATTTAGGAAGTATTATTTTATCACTGGTTTCTTGAAAGCTTTCTTATCAAGAATAAATGTTGAATTTTTTTACTAGCTTTTGTACATACTGATTATAAATATATGGTTTTCTCCTTTTTACTTTTACATTTGCATTGATTGATTGAATTTAATGTATTATAAAAATTAATTATTTCTGAATTAACTTTCCCTAAGTTTGTGGAGGACTTTTGTATCTATAATAAATGTAAATATGATCATTTAATTTCTCATAATGTTAGTTTTGATATCATAGTCAGCCTAGTTACATAAAATGAATTGGGAAGAGTTTCTTCTCTCTCTATTTTCAGAAAGAGCTTGTGTAAAACTGATATTGTTTGTTTTTAAAATAATTGAGAGGACATACTAGTCAAACCATATTTGTAGGACACTTTGTGAGAAGATTGATTAGAAATCTTTTTTTTTATTAACATAAGAAACTTTATACTTTCTTTTTCTATTTTATTTTAGACAGTTTGTGTCTTTTGAAAACTTTATTGGCCAAGGGACCCTGCACCACTCAGGGAAGCAGTAAGTGAATGTGCAGTCCCAGGAACACATGCTTCTCCCACAGATCTTTGCAATCCCCTGGTCAGGAGACCCCCTCAAGAACCCACTCCACCAGGGCTTTCGCCCTGACATGCAGAGTTCCGTGGAGTCTTGGCAGAGCAGCCACTTAGGCACGTACAGTGACCTGGGAGACTGAGATACTCTGGTTTTCCAGGCTTCCCCGAAAAAGTAGCTGCAACTCTGGTAAAGTAGGAGGGTAGACCCCCTATACACCCCTAGGAAAAAGTATGAATCCAGGGAGCTGAGCTGCAACAGTCTTCAGACCCCACTTTCATGGTCCCTTTCAGAATAAGACCCACTGGCTTGGAATTCCAGTCAGACACTAACAGCAGTGTTATCCACTGCCTCACTTACCCTCCTGCCCCCCTAGACAGAGCTCCCAGCAGGAGGGGCAGGCCACCATCTTTGTTGTTTGGATGACTTAGCTCTTCCAGCCTTTAGGCTTTGGAGAGTCCAAGCCAACCAGGGGTAGAAGGGATCCCCCAGCCCAGCCCAGCTGCTCTATGCAAATGTGGCCAGACTGCTTTTTTAAGCAGGTCTCTGATCCCATTCCTCCTCATGGGCTGAGACCTCTTAACAAGAGCCTTCAACCATCCCCAACAGTGTTCTCTGGCCAACAGAGATTTGAAACTTCTCTGAGATGGAGCTTTCAGAGAGAAGGGTGGGATGCCACCTTTGCTGTTTGGGCAGCTTAGCCATTCCAGCCTGCGGGCTTTGGAAAGTCCAAGCTGACCAGGGGTGGAAGCACAGGGGTGGAAGCACAGGGGTGAAAATGTGGCCAGATTACTCTTTTAAGCAGGACCTCAATCCTGTTTCTCATCACCAGGTCAGGCCTCAAAACCAGGGTCTCGAGCTACCCCCACTGGTGTTCTCTGGTTGACAGAAGTTTCAAATATCCTTAAGACAGAGCTCCCAGAGGAAGGGGAGGACCATCATCTTTGCTGTTTGGGTGACTTAGTCATTCCAGCCTTTGGTCTTTGGAGTGCCTGAGATGACTGACCAGGGGCTGAAGTAGACCCCTAGCAGAGTACACCTGCTCTATGAAAAAGTGGCCAGACTACTTTTTTAAGTGAGTTCCCAATCCCATTTCTCTTCACTAGACAAGACTTCCCCACTGAGGTCTAAAGTCATCTCCTACAGGTGTGTTCAGGTCAGCAGCAGGCCCATACCTCCTTGGGACAGAGCTCTAAGAAGGAGGAGCAGGCTGCCATTTTTACTGTTTTGCAGACTTCACTCATGATACTTCCAAGTACTATGAAATCTGAAGTGACTAGGTTCTGGAACAGTCCAGCAGCATACTGTAGCAGACCTACAGAAAAGCGGCCACACTGTTACATGGGTGCCTGTTTCCATGTAACAGTCTGACCACTTTTTTTAATCTCTGCACCAGGCAGGCCTTCCAGGCCTAGGCCTCTACTCACAACCACACAAGAGCTATTTAGCCTGTAGCAACTCAGTAACTCTCTGGCAGAGCCTCCCAGAGCAACTGAAAGCCTCTCCACCACTGCCTCTTTAGTGGAATTGTCCTTGCTACCTTCAGACCAACAAAGGAGCAAGACCCTAAATACCTTATCTACACCTCCAACAGGCTGCAGTCGACCCAAGGAGAGGACACTAGTCTGTCTCCTATGTGTCCCACAAATCCCCCACTGCTTGTCACCAAACAGGGAACCCCTGGCTTGGACTCACAGCACAGATCCTCTACCCTGGGCTGATTACACTGCATAATTGCTGACATGCATCTCTCTGGGGTGGAGTCCCCAGGAAACAAGCAAAAGACCATTGGCCACAACTACTACTAAGGTCTCATCTTCAGCTCCCTCCACGTTGGGGGAGGAACGTTAAAAACTGAGATTGCCCCAGAGTTGCAGTGGGCAGCCCAGGAGTGCCAGGCCATGATCTAAAGCCAGCACTCAAGGGGGAGAGGAACCCACACTTTCAGAGCATTGAGAGAGAACATGGTTGCAACTGTGAGGAAACATAAGAGAGTCACACAAGTGAGCAAGAATCTACCAACTCGCCAATATGCCTAAGTGCCACCTAGTGGATCACAGCCCAAAGCTTTAACACCAAAAATACGTCAGTAACAGTAACATACCACCCTCTGAAACCAAAGAAGTCATCTTCAAATAAAGACCCTGCACAAAACCTCAGCCTGGTGAAAATATCCATAAAACAAATCTATTGACTGTACTCAATCTACACTGTAGTTCAAGGAACACACATATGCAGAGAGGAGAAAGAGTCAATGCAAGAACTCCAGTAACTCAAATGGCCAGTGTCATATGTCCTCCAAATGACTGCACCAGTTCTCCAACAAGAGCTCCTAACCAGTATTAATTGGCTGGAATAACAGAAGTAGAATTCAGAATATAGATGGGAATTAAGATCATCAAGATTCAGGAGGATGGCAAAATCCAATCCAAGGAAACTAGGAATCACAATGAAGTGATACAGGAGTTGAAAGACAAAATAGTCAGTATAAAAAGTACCTAACACATCTGACAAAGCTAAATAACAAAATACAAGATTTTCACAATGCAATCATGAGTATTAACAGCAAAATAAACCAAGCTGAGGAAAGAATCACATAACTTGAAGGCTGGTTTTCTGAAATGAGACAGTCAGACAAAAATAATGAAAAAAAGAACAGAGGTATGAACAAAAACTCAGAGAAGTATGGGATTCTATAAAGAGGTCAAATCTATGAATCACTGGCATTCCCCAAAGGCAGACAAAGGAAGCAAACAACTTAGAAAATATATTTCTGGATTTTTTAAATAAAAACTTTCCCAACCCTGCTAGAGAGCCCAATAGTGAAATTCAGGAAATACAGAGAACTCCTGCAAGATTCTACACAAGAATATCATCCCCAAAAACTACTGTCAGATTTTCCAAGGTCAAAATGAAAGAAACAATGTTAAAGGCAGCTAGAAAGGGCATATCACCTACAAAGGGAAAGCCAGCAGGCTAACATGGACCTCTCAGCTGAAATACTTCAAGCCAGAAGAGATTTGGAGTCTATA
The DNA here is from genome assembly GCF_000951035.1 of Colobus angolensis palliatus. Classification (NCBI taxonomy): domain Eukaryota; kingdom Metazoa; phylum Chordata; class Mammalia; order Primates; family Cercopithecidae; genus Colobus; species Colobus angolensis. Next base: position 3,549,226 of record NW_012115788.1, on the reverse strand, counting down.
TTCACTATTCTGAAAAAAAAAAAAAAAAAGTCAACCAATAATTTTATATCCAGCCAAACTAGCTTCCTAAATGAAGAGAAATAAGATCCTTTTTATATAAGCAAATGTTGAGGGAGTTCTTTACTGCCAGACCTGCCATACAAGAGATCTTGAAAGGATCACTAAATATAGAAAGGAAAGCCTGCTACCAGCTAATACAAAAACACAATTAAACACACAGACCAGTGTCACTATAAGCACTATAAGGCTACCACACAAAGAAGCCAACATAATAAGGAGCTAACAAGACAATGAGAAAATAAAATCCACACGTATCATTATTAACCTTGAATATAAACAGGTTAAATGCCCCCACTTAAAAAGCACAGAGGGGTAAGCTGGAAAAAAATAAATAAATAAATCCAAGCCCCAATGATATGCTGTCTTCACGAGACTCATCTCACACATAATAACACCCATAGGCTCAAAATGAAAAGATAGAGGAAAGTCTACAAAGCAAATGGAAAACAGCAACTGTTGTAATCCTAATTTCAGACAAAATAAACTTCAAACCAACAAAGATGAAAAAAGACAAAGAAGGGCATTACATAATGGTAATGACTTCAATTCAACAGGAAGACCTAACTATCTTAAATATATATTCACCCAACACAGGAGTACCTATTTTTATAAAGCGAGTAGCAAGTTCTTAGACACCTATGAAAGAGACAAAAACTCTCACACAGTAATAGTGGGAGACATCAACACTACACAGACAGTATTGGACAGATCTTCAAAACAAAAAATTAACAAAAATATTCAGGACTTGAATTCAACATTGGACCAAATGGATCTGGTAGACCTTACAGAACTTTTCACCTAAAGTCAACTGAATATACATTCTTCTTATCACCACATTACATATACTCTAAAATCGACCACATAATTGAATGTAAAACTGTCCTCAGCAAATACCGAAGAACAAAATCATACCAAACACACTCTCAGACCACAGCACAATAAAAATAGAAGTGAAGATTATGAAAATCACTAAAAACCATGAGATTACATGTAAATTAAACCATATGCTCCTGAATGGCTTTGGGGTAAATGATGAAATTATGGCAGAAATGAAGAAGTTATTTGAAACTAATAAGAACAAATATACAACATACCAGAATCTCTGAGACACAGGTAAGGCAGTGTTAAGAGGAAAATTCATAGAACTAAATGTGTGCACAAAAAGTTAGAAAGACTTCAGATGAACAACTTAACATCACAACTGAAAGAATTAGAAGAACAAGAGCAAATCAACTCCAAAGCTAATGGAAATAACAAAAATCAGAGCTGAACTGAAGAAAATCAACAACGGAAAATTATTCAAAAAAATCAACAAATTCAAGAGTTGGTTTTGTGAAAACATTTATAAGATAGGCCACTAACTAGAATAACAATTTTCTTCTTTGTTAGGAAAAGATCCAAATAAACACAATTAGAAATGATGAAGGTAATGTTACCACTGATCACACAGACATAAAAATAACTATCAGAAACTACGGATGCCTCTATGCACATAAACTAAAAACCTAGAAGAGATTATTAAATTCATGGACACATACACTTTCCCAAGACCAGACCAGGAAAAAAATCAATTGCCTGAACAGGCCAGTAACAAGCTCTAAAATTGAATCAGTAACAAATAGTCGACCAACCAAAAATAGTCCAGGACCTGATGGATTAACCACTGAATTCTATCAGATGTACAACGAAGAGCTGATATCACTCCTACAGAAATTGTTCCAAAAAATGAGGAGGAAGGACTCCTCTCTAACCTATTCTATAATGCCAGCAACATCCCAATACCAAAATCTGGCAGAAGCACAACAAAAAAATAAAATGTAAGACGAATATCATTGACAAACATTGATTCAAAAATCCTCAACAAAATATTTATAAACCAAATCCAGCAGCACATCACAAAAGCTAATTAGCCATGATCAAGTAGGTTTCATTCACAGGATGCAAGGTTGGTTCAACATGCACAAATCAATAAATGTGATTCATAATATAAACAAAACAAAAACCAAAAAACACCCCATTATCTCAACAGACACAGAAAAGTTTTTCAATAAAATGTAATACCCCTTCATGTTAAAAACGCTCAGTAAGCTAGGTATTGAAGGAACATAGCTCAAAATAATAAGTTGCATCTAAGGCAAACAGCCAACATTATACTGAACAGGCATAAGCTAGAATTATTCCACTCGAAAATTGGCACAAGACAAAGATGCTATATTTGTCCATTTTCATACTGGTACAAAGAATTGCACAAGACTGGGTAATTTATAAAGGGAACAAGTTTAACTGACTCACAGTTCTGCGTGGTAGGGGAGGCTTTGGGACATTTACAATTATGATTGAAGGTGAAGGTGAAACAAGGCACCTTCTTCTCAAGTCAACTGGAAGGAGAATGAACACAGTAGGAGCTACCAAAAACTTATAAAACCATCAAATCTTGTGAGAACTCACTCACTATCATAAAAACCGCATGGGGGAAACCACCCCCATGAGTCAATTACCTCCACCTGGCCTCTCCCTTGACATGTGGGGATTATAATTCAAGATGAGATTTGGGTGGGGACACAAACCCTAAATTCCTAGCAGTCTGAAGAATCAAAAGCAAGTTAGTTACTTCCAAGATACAATCATTCTGCCCTGGCCCCTCTAAAAACTCATGTTCCTTTCACATTTCAAAACCAAATATGCCTTTCCAACAGTCCCCCGAAGTCTTAACTCATTCTAGCATTAACCCAAAAGTCTAAGTCTAAAGTTTCATCTAAGACAAGGCAAGTTTCTTCCACCTAGGAGTCCATAAAATCAAAAGTGAGTTAGTTACTTCCAAGATACAAAGAGAATACAGACATTGTGTAAATGTTCCCATTATAAATGGAGGAATTAGCCAAAACAAAGGGGCTACATGCCCCATGCAAGTCCAAAATCCTGGTGGATAATCATTAAACCTTAAAGGTCCAAAATGATCTCCTTTGACTCCATGTCTCTCATCCAGGTCACACTAATGCAAGATGTAGGCTTCCATGGCCTTGAGCATCACCACTCCTGTGGCTTTGGAGGGTACATCTCCCTTCCTGAGTGCTTCCACAGGCTGACAATGAGTGTCTGCAGCTTTTCCAGACACACAGTACGAGCTCTCAGGGGAGCTAACATTCTGGGATCTGGAGGATGGTGGCCCTCTTCCCATGGCTCCACTAAGCAGTGCTCCAGTGGGGACTCTGTTTTGGGGCTTCAATCCTACATTTCCCTTCCACACTTATCTAGCAGAGGTTCTCCATGAGGGCTCCACCCTGGCAGCAAACCTCTGCTTGGACACCCAGGCATTTCCATACATCCTCTGAAATCCAGCCAAAAATTCCCAACCCTCAATTATTGACTGCTGTGCACCCACAGGTTTAACACCACATGTAAGCTGCCAGGGCTTGGGGCTTATATCCTCTGAAGCAACAGCCTGAGGTGTACATTGGCCCCTTTTAGCCTTGGCTGGAATACAGGGCACCAAGTTCTGTGACTGCACAAAGCAGCAAGGCCCTGGGCCCAGACCACAAAACCATTTTCCCCTCTAGGCCTCTGGGCCTGTAATGGGAGGGGCTGCTGCAGAGACCTCTGTAATGCCCTTTAGACATATTTTCCCCACTGCCTTGGTTATTACATTTGTCTCCTCATTACTTCTGCAAATTTTTGCAGCCTGCTTGAATTTCTCCCCAGAAAATGGGTTTTTCTTTTCCTTTTCATCATGAGCCTGCACATTTTCCAAACTGTTATGCTCTGCTTCTCTTTTAAACGTAAGTTCTAATTCCAAAACATCTCTCTGTGAGTGCATAAAACTAAATGCTTTTAAGAGCACCAAGGTCACATCTGGAATGCTTTGCTACATAGAAATTTCTTCTGCCAGATACTCTAAATCATCTCTCTTAAGATCAAAGCTCCGCAGATCTCTAGGGCAGGAGCAAAGTTCCACCAGTCTCTTTGTTAAAGCACAGCAAGAATTGCCGTTATTTCAGTCCCCAATAACTTCCTCATCTTCATCCGAGACCAACTCAACCTCGACTTTGTTGTCCATATCTCTGTCAGCATTTTGGTCAAAGCCATTCAACAAGTCTCTTGGATGTAACAAACTTTTCTACATTTTCCTGTCTTTCTCTGAGCTCTCCAAACTGTTCCAACCTCCGCCTGTTACCCAGTTCCAAAGTCAATTCCACATTTTCAGGTATCTTTATAGCAGTACCCCACCCTACTGGTACTAACTTGCTGTATTAGTCTGTTTTTATATTGCTATAAAGAATTGCCTGAGACTGGGTTATTTATAAAGGAAAGAGATTTAATTGATTAATAGTTCCACATGGCTGGGGAGGCTTCAGAAAACTTACAATCATGGCAGAAGGTGAAGGGCAAGCAAGGCACCTTCTTCACAAGGCAGCAGGAAGGAGAATGAATGCAGGAGGAACTATCATACACTTATAAAACAATCAGATCTCATAAGACCTCACTATCATAAGAATGATTTTGGAGAAACCGCCTCCATAATTCAATTATCTCCACCTAGTCTCCTCCTTAATATGTGGAGATTATAGGGATTATAATTCAAGATAAGATTTGAGTAGGGACACAAAGCCTAACCAATTCAGATGCCCTCTCTCACCCCTGCTATTTAACATAGTATTGGAAGTCCTAGCCAGATAAATCAGGCAAGAGAAAGAAGTAAAGAGCATCCAAATAGAAAGGGGGGAAGTCAAAATGTCTGTTTGCAGATGACATGATTCTACATCTAGAAAAACCCATAGTCGCCGGGCGCGGTGGCTCAAGCCTGTAATCCCAGCACTTTGGGAGGCCGAGACGGGCGGATCACGAGGTCAGGAGATGGAGACCATCCTGGCTAAGACGGTGAAACCCCGTCTCTACTAAAAAAAAAATACAAAAACTAGCCGGGCGAGGTGGCGGGCGCCTGTAGTCCCAGCTACTCGGGAGGCTGAGGCAGGAGAATGGCGTAAACCCAGGAGGCAGAGCTTGCAGTGAGCTGAGATCTGGCCACTGCACTCCAGTACAGGCGACAGAGCGAGACTCCGCCTCAAAAAAAAAAAAAAAAAAAGAAAAACCCATAGTCTTGACCGAAAAGATCCTTCAGCTGACACATAATTTCAGCAAGGTTGATACCAAATCAATGTGAAAAAATCACTACCATTTCTATACATCAAAAACATCCAAGCTGAAATCAAGTATGCAATCCCATTCACAATTGCCACAAAACAGTAAAATACTTGTGAATACAGCTAACCAGTGACATGAAAGCTGTGTACATTAAGAACTACAAAACACTGTGCAAAAAAATCACAGAAAACACCAACAAGTAGAAAAACATTGCATGCTCATGGATAGGAAAAAATCAATATCATTAAAATGACCATGCTGCACAAAGCAATTTACAGCTTCAATGCTATTTTTATTAAACTACCATTGGCATTCTTCACAGAACTAAAAATAACTATTTTGAAATTCATGTGGAATGAAAAAACCCTAAATAGTCAAGACAATTCTAAGCAAAATAACAAACCTGGAGGCATCACATTACCTGACTTCAAACTGTACTACACAGGGGTAGAGTAACCAAAATAGCATGATACTGGTACAAAAACAGGTACCAAGATCAATGGAACAGAATAGAGAACGCAGAAATAACACCGCACACTTACAACCATCTGCTCTTGGACAAAGCTGACAAAAACAAGCGATGGGGAAAAGATTCCCTATTCAATGAATGATGCTGGGATAACTGACTGGCCATATGTAAAAGATTGAAGATGGAACCTTTTCTTACACCATATACAAAAATCAACTCAAGATGATTAAAGACCTTAATGTGAAACCTAACTAAAAACCCAGGAAGAAGGCCCAGGCAATATCATCCTGGACACAGGAATTAGCAAAGATTTCATGACAAAGGCACCAAAACCAATCGCAACAAAAGCAACAATTGACAAATGAGATTTAATGAAACGTAAAAGTTTTTGCACAGCAAAAGAAACTAACAGAGTAAATAGACAATCTATAGAATGGTAAAAAAAATTTGCAAACTATGCATCTGACAAAGGTCTAGTATCCAGCATCTATAAGGAACTTAAACATATTTATGAGAGGAAAACAATCCCATTAAAAAGTAGGCAAAGGGCATGAACAGACACTTTTCAATGGAAGACATACATGAGGTCACCAAGCATATGTAAAAATATCTCTGATCATTAGAGATATAAATGTAAATTAGAATAACAGTGAGATACCGTCTCACACCATTCGGAATGGCTATGATAAAAAGTCTAAAAATAACAGGTGCTGATGAGGTTATGGGAAAAAGGGAACACTGATACACTGTTGATAGGAGTGTAAATTTGTTCAGCCATTGTGGAAAGCAGTATGGTGATTCCTTAAAGAGCTAAAAGCAGAACTACCATTCAACCCAATAATCTCATTACTGGGTATATACCCAGACAAATATAAATCATTCTACCATAAAGTCACATGTACGTAAATGTTCATTTCAGCACTATTCACAATAGCAAAGACAGAGAATCAACCTAAATGCCCATCAATGACAGATTGGATAAAGAAAATGTGGTGCATATATACCATGAAATACTATGCAGCTGTGAAACAGAACGAGATTATGTCTTTTGCAGGGACATGGATGGAGCTGTAGGCTATTGCCCTTAGCAAACTAATGCAGAAACAGAAAATCAAATACTTCATGTACTCACTTATAAGTGGAAGCTAAAGGATGAAAACTTGGGAACACAGAGAAGGAAACAACAGACACCAAGTTCTTCTAGAGGGAGGAGGATGGGAAGAGGAAGAGGAGCAGAAAAAATAATTATCACATACTAGACTTAATACCTGGGTGATGAAATAATCTGTACAACAAACTCCCATGCCACAAGTTTACCTATGTAACAAACCTCCACATGGACCCCCAAACCTAAAATAATTTTTTAAAAGAAATATAGTTGAATTTTGTTTATCGACTTTGTATCTTATCATCTTGCTACATTCACTTTTTTGTTTTAGGTGTTTCTGGTAAATTCTAAAATATTTCCTATGTTCAAAAATTTTCTAAATAAAGGCAATTATATTTAAATAATTTCACAAAAGATAAATTTTTCTATCTTATCTTAATTGTCAAATTTTGCCATAAGCTTGTTTATGGTATTTTTGTTTTATTCTGTTAAGTTCTGAGAGAGTCACAATGATTTACCGTATGTCATTTCTCATACCGACAAATTGTGCTTTATCTATTGTGAATGTATTTGGCCTCACTTATGGTGTTATCAATTCTATTAAACCTCTAAAAAAACCAATTTTTGATTGTTTAAGTTGTCTGTATTGTTTTTATTTCATTGATTTTAGCTTTTTAATTATTCCCACTCTTCTACTTAATTTGGATTTAATTTGCTCATGGTTTTCAACCTTCTTAAGATAAAGTGTTTTCTCCTGAATATTTTCTTAATGTGACTTTAAAGCTATAAATATCCTTTTAAGCACTGTTTTAGTTGCACATTACCAATATTTTTATAATTTTATGTTTAATACACTTTCTTATATTCGTCATTATTTCTTCTTCAATCTATTATTAAAAATTATTGTTTCATTTATGTATTTTTAGAAATTGTCTATATTTATTACTCTTAGTGATTTCTAATACAACTCCATGTTGTTAAGGAACATACTTTGTAGTTTCAAAGATGCAAATCTTTGAAGTTCACTGAGACTTCTTACAGCTCAGAATATAATCTTTCTTGGAGTGTTCCCTCATTACTGGCAAAGAATGTGTAGTTTGCAGTTGATGGATGTGCTGTTCTATAAGTATCAATTATATCAAGGTTGTTGATGTTGTTGTTCAGATTTTCTACATCCTTCCTGGCTTTTGTCTAGTGATTCCAATAATTACTGAGAGACTATGGTCAATTTATTAGCTCTATGGGTTTTATTCTTTTTGCCTTGACTTTATCAGATTTGGGTTCATAAATTTTGAGTCTGTATTACTATGTGCATGCATGTATATGATTATGTCTTTCTGGTAAATGGATCCTTTTATCAGTAGGAAATGTTTTTATCTTGATAGTACTCCTTGACTTAAAATCCATGTAGTGTGATATTCATGTAGCCAAATCAGCTTTGTTATGGTTAACTGTGCATAGTATTTATTTTCTATCTTTTTACTTTTGATATGGGTTTTCATAACTTGAATATATCTCTTAAAGGCAAATATAATACAGACATGCTTTTCATTAAGCAATCTGCCAATCCTTGATTTTTATTTGCAGTGTTATGTTTATTCATACTTAATGCAATTATCTTTGTGGTTGCACAACTATTGTGTATTTGCTATTGTCCCATATGTTTCTCTGTTTCTCCTTCCCTGCCATTTTTTTGGGGGAGGTGAGGGTGTATAGGTGGGAATACTAATAATCACATTTTTTGGCATTTTATTTTAATTCCTTAATGACTTGCTAACTGTTCTAAGGGTATTGTTCTAAGGATTACAATATGTATATTCAATTTATCACATTCTACTTGAAGTAAACTTTAAATTGTATCACATAAAACATAAGGAATTGTACAGTTCTGTTTATATACCATATTTTGTGATGTTACGGTCATATATTTTATAAACATTATGCCGTTTTTTGCACTAAACAGTGAGTTATCTTTTAAAGAAATTAAGAGAAGGAAAAGAAATAGTGTTTCAGCATCAATCACTATTTAAAAAATTAACTTTATTGAGGTATATATACATGTAATAACATGCACTTATTCTATATGTAATTAAATGAGTTTTGGTAAATGTATGCCACCAGAATCAAGACATAGAATATTACCAGTACTCCAAAAATATTTTTTAATATCCTCTCCCACTCAATTCTCTAACACTATCCCTGGCTCTAACTTTTAAAAAAAAAAAAATACTTGTAGTCCATAGGTTACATTATAGTTTGCTCTGTGCTGTACAGTTCCATGGGTATTGAGAAATATGAAATTCCAGGGATTCATTAGAATGTATCATTTATAGAATAGTTTCACCATCTTAAAAATCCCTAGGTCTTACCTACTTATCTCACTCTATTCACGCTTGGCAACCATTGATTGTTTTACAGTCTCTACAGTTTTGCCTTTTCCAGAATGACATATGGTAGAAATCAAACAATGTGTAGCCTCTTCAGATTGGCTTTTTAACTTAGCAATGTGCACCAAAGTTTCTTCACGTGTTTTCACAGCTTAACAGCTCATTTCTTTTTAACGCAGGTCACATTCCGTTGTATAGATACACCACAGATATTATTCACTGGACTATTGAGAGACAACTTTATTATTTACAGTCTTTGGTAATTATGAATAAAGCTGCTATAGACATTCATGTGCAGTTTTTTGTGTGGACATAAGTTTAATTTCATTCGAGTAAATATGTACAGCACAGTTTCTGAATCATATGGTAAGACTGTGTTTAACTTTGTAAGAAACTGCCAAACATTCTTCCGAAGTAGCTGTACCAATTCCTACCAACAATGAATGAGGGCTACTGTTGCTTCATATCTTCATCAGCATTTGGTGATGTCAGTGGTTTTGATTTTAGTCATTCTAATAGCCATGAAATGATATGTTGTTGTTTTAATTTGCAATTTCATAATGACACATAATATGGGGCATCTTTCTACAAGCTTATTTGTCATCTGTGTATCTTTTTGGTAAGGTGTCTTTTGGATCCTTTGCCCATTGAGTTGTTTGTTCTCTTACTGTTGAGTCTGAGGAGTTTTTCATATATTTTGAACATAAGTCCTTTATCAGATATGTGTTTTGAAAAGGTTTTCTCCCAGTTGTCGCTTCTTTTCATTCTCTTAGCAGAGCACAGGTCTTTCATTTTAATGAAGGCCAATTT
>NW_012115788.1:3519082-3539041 GCF_000951035.1 Colobus angolensis palliatus | reverse complement strand
GGATGGTCTCGATCTCCTGACCTCGTGATCCGCCCGTCTCGGCCTCCCAAAGTGCTGGGATTACAGGCTTGAGCCACCGCGCCCGGCCTTTTTTTTTTTTTTTTTTTAATGCAACAGGCTTTGGTGTTGTATCTGAAAACTGAAGGTCACCTAGATTTTCTTCTGTGTTCTCTTCTAGAACTTTTATAGTTTTGTGTTTTACATTTACATCTGTGATCTATTTTGAGTTAGTTTTCTGGTTATCTATTTACATCTAGTGATCTATTCTAGTTAGAAAGATGCTCTGTACCTAGGTTCATTTTTTTTTCTTTTTTTGCATGTGGGATGTCCAGTTGTTCCAGCAGCACTTGTTGAAAAGACTACCTTTCCGCACTGAATTGTCTTTGTTTCTTTGTCAAAGTTTAGTTGACTGCATTATGTGTATCTATTTCTGTGTTCTCTATTTTATTTCACTGATTTATTTGCCTATTATTTCATCAATATGACCCTCTTTTTAGTGTAGATTTATAGTAAGTCTTAAAATCAGTTAGTGTCAGTCCTCTGAATTTGTTCTCCTTCCAATATTGTGTTTGCTATTCTGGGTCTTTTGTCTTAATTCCTCTCATGAAAGAGTGAATGCCCTGACGGCGCCCTCAAGAATTTAATAATCAAGCCAGTGTATAGTCAGCCTTCAGCAACTTGTTAATTTCAATTTAAATGTGTCTAACAGATACTGTCTCCAGTGGCTCTTCTCCAGGTCAGCTGTAATCCTCCATATATACCTGTCTCTCCAGTTTGGGCAGTTAATAGTTTTCCTCGTGATCTCATTTCTCTGATGTATCAAAGAAATGTTGATTTCATTTTTTCATGTTTTTCTTGTAAGAACAGGAGTGATGACTTACAAGCTCTTTACATATCAAAGCAGAAAATGCAAGACCCCTCTTCTTTTACTTTTAAAATAATTAATAATTACAGACACAAAACAGTAATGCATTTTCTTTATAATAAATAAAATATTGCAAGTAAGACAAATTCCCTTTTGGCCATCTCATTCCCAGTGCCAAGTATATCCTTCTGCTCTCTTCTCAGAATTTCCTGCTATTATAAATTTTATGTGTGTTCATTTTGACATTTTCTATAAATTCATATATAAAAAAGTTCCATAAAGATTTACTATAATGTTATATATTTTATGTGATCTGTATGTTGTAAATCATTATTACTATAACTTCATCTTTTTCTCTGCTGTCTTGGGATGTTAATATAGACAGTCTTACCTCATTTTGTTAAAGTTTTTTAATTACTGCATTTTCCCATTCTCATATTGAGACATTTAAGTTTATTCCAACTTTTCTCTATCAGAATTAATGCTATAATGAACATACTTGTACTTATAACCATATCTTATTAGGAAAGTGAATTTTCAACAGGAACATGTGATGTATTCATGAAAAAAAATCTACCCACAAGTTTTGGAAAGGGGTTTCAATGACCTCTGGATATGAGAGAAATATAATGACAGTCCTAAAATAATTCAGCACCTTTAGGTTTCTCTGGATTGTCTCAACGTAATAATCTTGAACTTTTCTAGAATTCTATCAATTGACATTATCCTCACACTGCTAATGAAAGGCAATTACTTCAGATGTTTTCATCAGAAATTTGTAACTCAGTCAAGCTTCAGTTATTGATTAACACTAATTAAGAGAAGAGGTATTCAAAATGAAGTAATAATGCCCTACTATTGAATAACGTCTAATAAAGTGTTGTCTATTATATAACCACAAATATCTTGATTATTATAATTATATTAAGACACTCTAGCAGAAAGGTGATTTAATTCCAAACAGAAATAAGATGTTTCATATAATAAAGGATTAAAGTAGGAATTAGATCATAAATAGAAAGTGTTAGTTCTTAGGATATATTCCCTTTAAGCAAAATATTATGACCTCAGATTATATTTAAAATCCTTCATAAGAGTATTTATTATCAAAGCAGGTGGCTATGTATACAGTAGAAGTTTAGCTGACTTTGATATAGCTAAACAATTTAATTTTGTGAATGTGATAATCATTTTATAGAACAGAAGGGTCTATAAAAAGGCTTCAGAAGTCTTAGCTAATCCATAACTCATTTTTTAGGGGAAGTATTGAAGCTGATTTTAAAAGTAAAAATGTACCATTATCTTCTCTAACTTTTAATTTACTCGAAAGGTGAATTAAGAAGTGGTACTGCTGCATGCACTAGAGAATCAAAATTGGGCTGGAAGTCGAAGCAATAGGGTTCTAGATCCCATTTTGCCCTGAATTAGTTGTCTGAAGTGACTGAATTCTTCGAATTTCTGGGCATCAATTTCTTTTCTTGTAAGTTAAAGATATAGTAAACTCTAAATTTTTTAAACACTAAACATTTTCATCACTTACTCAGTAATAAAGTTAACAAACATTTTTTGAGTCTCTACTATGTGATATCTACTATACCAGGCACTGTATATAAAGCAACAAAAAAAAAGAATATAAGGATTTTGCTTTTAAATTAATGGTAATTCTCATCATCTGTTCAATACAAAATGCCAGTACACATGGACTTACTAAAACCAGGAACCTCGGTATCATTTGAAAGTCTTCATGCTTCATAAACTCACATGTCTATGCAATGAGAGGGCAGTTAGATGGGTTTGGATTCTTCCAAAGGAAACATATCAACAGAAGCATTGATTTATCTAAGAGAAAATCTCTATTATCCCCTTAAGACAGTGCTTGCTTTGGCATTAATAGGCATTCAGTAAATAGAATAACAGACATGTAGCTAATAATTTCTTGTCCAACTAGGATGCAAATACAAATACAAATGAGAATTGGTGACATGGTAGTAACTTACTCAACAAACTTAACTACCTGCTGTTATGAAAATACCATTGTAACCATTGTGGGGCATATGGGTGAACAGCTCTTGAATTTAAACCTCAAAGAGTTCATTATGTGCTGATGGAAACAAGCCATGCATATAAACAAAGATCATATCGAATATAGCACAGTATCAGAAAATAAAAGCAGACACAGGTCAGTTAGATTTCAAGAAGATTTTTCCCACTTCACCCCAGTCTAATCTGAAGTCTGACTACTCATCTTTAAAAATCCAAAAACCTACCTTTTTTTTATAACTGAATATTAGAAGAGTAAGACAAGAAATAAGCCAAACTTAAGCAGGTTTTATTTATTCAGTTTTTTTTTTTTCATTTTTCTTTTGGTGTGTCTGATTCTTTCCAGGCATCTCCCCTGGGTAATTCTTTGTAGGGGTTTACTATCTCTTCCCCTCCAGAGATGCTCAAGGTATATGACTAACCTTCCTCCCCAATTGAAAACTATGCATTTTCTTAATGAAGTCCATTATATTCTTCTTGTGTTTAGAGCTTCTTGTTCTTTCTCAAAATTATAAGTGAATGAAACCAAATTTTCTGTACACAGAAAAGAAAACTGGAAACCATCGATCTCTGTCAGAACTGAGAACTTTTCAAATAATCTGTTTGGATAAACTGTTCATCTTGTTTTTGTTTCGTTGTATTTAATCACAAGTATCAAAGTAATTGCAGGCATTTCGAGGCAAATAAGGAAGGGTAATGATGGTTTGACTGGCCAGTTCTCAGGAAAAATGTTTCTGAACGGAGAACAAGAAATGACACCTTTCTTCTTCAGGATGTAAATGAACATACGGAATGGCACCTATTTTCAAAAGTCTATGAAAAGTGACCTCCACAGACTAATTAGTGTCTGTGTTGACACTTCAATTTGCAACCTAATTGTTTATTTAACTTCTAGCTATTTTCTTCCTCAAGGTTGTTAGTACTTTTTAAATCCTGTTTAGAGCCTGGCAAATTAATTATGTGATTATTCATTGGTTCCCAAAGACCAAGTTTTAAAAGGCTATTCAAAAAACAATGTAACAACTAATAATCAACATATATGTTGAAAGAAAGGAAACAAAGTAAACTATTAACCCATCAGCTTACTAGAAAAATTATTTTTTCCATATTCCTTTCTAGCCTGTGCCCCACATAGAAGTACTTGTCTTTTTTTCTGTCCCTAAGATTTTAGCTACCTGCAATGGAATTCACAAATGTATGCTTTTGTTGCTGTTTCCTTTCCTTTTCCTTTTCATTTCTTCCCCTTTCTTCTTAATCTTCTCAGGTCGCTGTCTTCTCCATTTACCATTAGTCTAAATGTCCTAGAGTTAAGAATTTTGTAGGCAATAAGCCTTTCCTGAAAGATTGGCTCAACCCTCTCACAAAATGGTTTCTGTAGACTTTCTAGCTTCTAAAAAACGTCATAAGTTTTCATCTGAGTTTAGAGTTTAAGTTAGGGTGGTAATCAAGAGAAGAAGCATAAATAGGCTTCCACCTAGTCTTCCACATCTATATTAGTTTCTCATGAGTGGCACTTTTTCTCCTACCCTTTCCACATGGCACATGCTCATTTCTCTCCTTTGGAGTCTGCATATATTCCATCACAAGGCAGAACAAGGTTTATTTTCTCCCTTCTTACCTTATGCCTTTTTCACATAAATATTACACTCCTCACATCTTCAACCAGCAAAAACAAAATAAAATAAAGCTTAGGGTAGGGGATGGGGCAGAAATATTGACAACTCAGAAGAATAAGACAGACAGGAAGCAGGGGTGTTGCTCACAACAAAGAGATTTAAAGGGTCTAGAAATAATGAAATAAAAAAGAGATAATGGACACTTCAGGGAACTGAGGGCCTTGAAGTCTGTCAGAAGAACTCTGTGAGTAGCCTCAAGAAGGGAAACGTAGAGCCAGCAGTACCCATGGAGGAACAGTACCTATGGAGGATTACTGATTGGAACAGTGGAAATCTCCAAATCTCACCTTGAAGGAGGTTACTATAGCTCACAAAAGGCAATTGAGCCTGAATTTAGTAAAGACCAATTCTCCACATTTTTCTTGATTCTCGTTTTTATAATTGGACTTTACTAGCCCATTCTTTTGATATTAAAAACTTGGTGGCAGAAATGGCCTTCGCCAAGTCTTCGATGTTGCACACAATTGAGAAGATGTGGGGATTGGAGAAGTGATAGGAAGGACCACTATATCTAGTAATGCAAGAACCGTGGAATCAAATCATTCATTAAGTGAGGTGAAAAGCACTTTGTAAAGTCTCAAATCTTACCAATATTTTGTGTATTAATATTATTACTCCTTATCCATGCACCTTCACAATTCAGTCATCCATATGGGGCCTGTCAACCTCTAAGTCACTGGCTCTCAAACTTTTTTGACCTCATTACTCTTGTATATGCTGGGAATTAGTGAGGACCTCTAAGAGCTTCTGCGTATGTTGATTTTATATATATATTATATATATATATACACACACACACACACTCACACTTATATGTGGGGCACATAATTTTATATATTTATATATAAATATATAAATAAAATATATATAAATATATGTGTAAATATATATACTTTATATATAAAATGATGTGCCCCACATATAAGTGCTTGTATTTATATATATATTTATAAATTTACTATATTTCAAGTTAAAACAAATTTTATACTTATATTTTAGCTTCGTTTAAAATAAAAATAAGTTCATTGCATGCTAATATAAACAATATACTTTTTTGAAGACTAGTTATTTTCTAGTGTCTCATAACAATTTGAAAAATGTGGCATTGCTTTATATTTGTAAAAAGCATTTTGACGACTGAATTAATAGAAGACAGCAGGATTCTCAAACCTGCTTCTGCATTCAGTCTCTTGTGATATCACATGTCGTATAGCCTCTGGAAAATTACACTATATGCTCATGAGAGAATAAGATTCTAGAAAAAATAATGGCTTACCATTATTATGAAAATTGTTTTTCTCTCCATGAACTTCTGAAAATACCTGGGGGATCCATACTTTGAGAGTCTCTGCCCAAATTCATTGTAGTTCTGAGATCATCCCAAATTTTCAACAAAAAAACACATAAATTAGTTGTTCTCCCTTTCTCTTCAGTGGGCAACATAGCACAATGAGGAGGTTAATCCTTGAGAGAGGAAATTAAATTATAGTTTTTAAAAATAATCTGTCCCCTAAATTTTAAAAGTTATTTTATAACCATTTGAGGAGTATAACAAAAATAACTAACGCAGAACAACTACAGGTGTTTTCATTCACCTTATCTTGTTTCAACGTGAGAATCCTGGTCCACAAGTAATGCAGGCAATATACTTATGCCCATTTTAGTTATGAGAAAAATGAGGCTCTTCAAGGAAAAGTGGTTCCCATAAGTACAATGTATATTTGCATCTAGTTAAATGTAAAGGGCCAAATGGACTTAAATATTGTGTTACCTGTTAGTATTGTTTAACAAATCGATCTGACAAACAAGAGTTAAGAAATCTAGTTATAACTTGGGCTCCTTCTGCAATTTGACATTGGACTAAACTTCTCAGAATTTCTCCTTATAGGAGTAGAGGGGGGTGTCAAATAAAGTTAAATTTCTTATGCCAAATTTTACAAAATTTAAAAAGTGACAAGATTTGGACTCAGTTATTTATCCCTCAGCTCTCTCTG
This sequence comes from Colobus angolensis palliatus, assembly GCF_000951035.1. NCBI lineage: Eukaryota > Metazoa > Chordata > Mammalia > Primates > Cercopithecidae > Colobus > Colobus angolensis. The sequence continues at coordinate 3,532,466 of NW_012115788.1, read as the reverse complement.
AAAAAGTAATTAAACCATCAGTAACTCAGTAAATTTCTTTTTATTCTTTTGCTCGCCTTATTTTCAATCTTTTTTAAAACTTTTATTTTAGGTTCAAGGGTGCGTGTTCAGGTTCATTGTATAGGTGAACTAGTGTCATGGGGGTTTGCTGCACAGATAATTTCATTACCCAGGTACTAAGCCTAGTACCTAATAGTTATGTTTTCTGCTTCTCTCCCTCCTCCCTGCCTCTGCCCTCAAGCAAGCCCCAGTGTCTGTTGGTCTCTTCTTTGTGTCCATGTGTTCTCATCATTTAACTCCCTCTTATAAATGAGAACATGTGATATTTGGTTTCCTGTGCCTGTGTTAGCTTCCTAAGGATAATGGCCCCTAGTTTCATCAATCTGTGGCTCTTCAGTGCAGTCTATGAAGACTGACCCTGTCAGTTTGACTAACTAGGAGAGGAATTACTGATTAGATGATCAGTCACTTGGTGTTCCTGAGACAGAAGAAAAACAAGCAGTAAAATTTCACGTTAACTTCTCTTTGGTAAATACAGAAGTAATTCAGACTAAGCACGTTCAAGCTGGAATTTATGATGAGGCGAAGTCCATTAGTGCTCCCAGAAACTCACCTGAATTCTCACATGAAGGGTTTTAGGGACTGAACTAAACCTTCTAATTATCTTTAGACTGAATCGTATTAGAAATTCAGCTCTATTCCCCCTCGTGCCAGGCTCTCTGGTTGAAAGATGCTTTGGGAGAAATGTTTAACACTTTAGGGCCTGTAAGGTTCTCCTTTGGGTGGATTGACATTCAGCAGCAAAAATCTCACATTTCAGATAAATACCTCTGGGTCTCCTCCTTGCACATACAGGTTATATGTGATTGGTCTCCCCACTCTACCAACAAAAATTAGATATAATACTTATGTACTTACACTAAAACAAGACTGATTGCTACTTTGGCTCTCTCATATTTCCTCTTGTCACCTAGTACAGAAAAATTTCAGGTCTTGTTTCATGTTAACTTTTATGTCTAAATTTTAAAAAACCTCTCACTAGCTTAAGTATTTCAGTTTGTAGGTTCTAAATGCACAACAAATTCAGCAGAACAAGCACAGACATCTACATCTTCCAAGAAATCTCCTGAAGTTCTTAGAACATTATTTTTTATCAGAGGCAATATTGAGATCTTCACTGTTCCTAAACCAGAATCCAAGGCCAAGTTTTGATCGGTTTGCTTCCCTAGTCAAATCATTCCCTCCAACGTAAAAAGGCTTATTCTCTTTTCCCACTGCTAAATCTCTTGCTTGAATCCTTAACAATGTAGTTCTGAATGAGAAAACTGCATCTCCTTTTTTACTTGACATAAATCTTCTGAGTACTACTGATATGTTCACTTCCATTGTTGACCTGCTTAGGCCATGATGCTCTGTTATCTGCTGACGTTAAAGCCTGGTGCATGATTACCTTGAAGATCAAATTAATGATTGCAATTTCAGTTTGAAATTGCAGTACTCTTCTTTTAGGATTTATTTAAGGTAATAATACCAGGATTTCTTTGTAATTAATTAGGACATATTTCTAAGTAGTGTTATTAAATATTTGAAATATTTTATATCAAATATATAAATATATGTCAAAACATCAAGAAAAACATAATTTGTATTTAAATGTATAAATTTATTTATGTATATTAACATAAAGGATAACATCTATCCTTATGCTGTAAGGATATACAGACATTAAGGATTCTTTACAATGATAAAATAAACCCTTTTCTGTTCTCTGGTCCTGGTGCTTCCTATGACTTTGATTCTGTCTACAGCCAGGTCATTCTGATGCCATGGTCTCTGATAGAGCTAGTCTTGTTTTTTTGGTAACTTTCTGTTCTGTTCAGTGACCTTAAATGAAGCTTCCAACACCACTACCTCTGGGAATCACAATTTTGATTTTTCTGCTCACTAGTCCAGGAAGAATGGTCCTGCCCACAGTGAAATGAATCACCTCCCTGTAGAGACAAAAGCAGATATCAGAAAGTCCTTTCTGCCTGTATCATGGTGGGTGGGGGTCAGGCTACATGAACAGAAAACTGACAGGAGATAGGATAATGAGCTCCAAAAACCAGGAAGTAAAGGGAGCCTGGGAGGGCTGAGGCTGTCAGAGATGCAGGGATGATGCTGCAGTTGTACATGCTGCTGAAGAGTATCTTTCATGAAGGTTCTATCCCCACAACATGAGTTTCGGTACTTTATAAACCATGATACAACAGAAGACCCTAAAACCAAAAACAGATATTTTAATCACTAGGTTAAAGCTAAAATAATAATTGAAGTCTTTCCTACCCTACCAGTTATGAGTGAACTGTAAATTTTGTGAGAATAAAACACATCACACATTGATTGCCCCCTTTCAGGCAAAAGATGCTCCATTAACTATGAATGAATTCATGCTAGCTAAATCTAGGCAGGATCACAGGAGAATTTTTGTTGTTGTTTCAGGTAGTACAAACCATATATGAGAAAACACAGGGCCATGAAATAATATATTTAGGGAATTATAAGTAGTCAAAATTGCTGGATGAATGGTTGCTTTTTGGTGAGTGGTAGTAGAATAACTGTAGAGGTAAAAGAAATTCTAAGCGTAACAAACGTTGACGATTAAACTGGGGAAATGATAATATATTTTGAAAGTTTTTGAGATCTAATGAAGAAATTTAATCTGGAGAGGAAGATTGGAGGACTGTCATTTTCTCAGATTTAGATGATTTTTAAAGTTCATTTTATTAGCAGTATAGGGAACAGAATGGGACAAAACTGGTGGGAGGGAGGTTATTGCAATATCCAGAAGGAAAGTAGGAAAGGCTCCATGTAAGCCAGCTATGGTGAAAAGGTGGAGGAAGAGACTCAAAATAAGTATCAACCAGGAGGTAAAAACACCAGGACCTAGCAGGGCAGTGACAGCAGTAAAGAGAGGATTATAAGGTAAGATGATTTTCAGGCTTCTGATTTGGGAAATTATGCATAGTAATATTTTTCACTATCGTAAGAGCAATCAATAGGATTACGTGTATCTTGAGAGGCAGAATAATTCCTGAACATAATAATAGCTATAATTTAATGAGCACTTATTCGGTACCTGGCAGCATGCTACATACAAAAATGTTTTAGGTAAAATATAAGCACCGATGGAGGTAAGGAGTCCCTCTTCCTTAGCAGGCCCTGCAAAATTATTCATTCTTTTTAAAAGGCAAATAGCAAAAAGTTCAAAACTCGAGAAAAAGAACAACAGAAAGGCCTTTCAGCAGCGTTTCTTTACTTTTAAACAAAGATAATATTAAATAATGGTGAATTTTTGAATTGTTGCAAAGGCACAGACAGAGTGAAAGATCCCCCATGCCCACAGTCTCCTCAACTCCACTACCCGCACTGGTTTTATAAGGAGTGCTTGGAAATACATCCTCCCATAGTCAATTGCTGCTCCCTGGTGGTGAGCCCACCTTCTTTAATAAAGCCTGAGAAGACTGACAGTTATTCATATCCAATTACAACTTTCCTTTATTCAGTCATTGCTCTTTAAAATTAGGTCTTTGTTTCTCCTATTACAGATGTAACACAAGGCCTCAAGAATGTAAAAATTCTCCTAACACAATCGACTCTACAAAGACTATATGAGATCTGACAACTTTCTTCCCTGCACTTTTTAATGAGATATAGAGATAGAGATAGAGATAGAGATAGAGATAGAGATAGATAGAATCTCATGGGAATCTAACACATATGTTTTGTAGAACAATTATCCCAGTGAAAGTCACAAGTCCACCTCATCACAGATCTAGGACAATTATCATGTGGTTAAGGACCTAAAATTTCTTCTCCTCTTAAAGACAGGTTTATCCAGAGATTTCCTTACACACAAATATAGTTTTATCTTCTGTGAAATAGCTATTGACACCTACATTCTGCAAGTCAGAAAGCTAACAAAAGACAATACATTGTCCAACCTCACCTAGCTATTAAATATTAGATATGAAGTTCAAGCCCAGTCTTAAGACCTTCACGGTATCCACCCCACCTCCTATCAGTTCAACATTGAACCTGTTGAAACTGAATGTTTTGTGAGACGTTAAAATGGGTATATGTTGTGTACAGTTGAATGTAAGTCCAGAGCTTCAGATTAAGGCCAGGACTGGTGATACAGGTCTGGGTGTATCAGATCAGAATGTAATGGCTAAAGATGGGGAATTGTACAATATTGCCAGAGACAGTAAGAAATAATATTGTGTTTACAAGTAATTTGTATGTGCAACAAAATAGTTCATTTTGGTTTCAGAACACAGCCATCACTGAAGGGACAGGGTAAGCAGTTTATCTTCTATGATGTTCTCTGTACCAACTGCAAAGACAACAAAATACCTATTTCAATGAAAGCAGCCTACTTGTCTAGTCTCAATTTTGTAATCAAAATGAGTCAATTCTTTCATTCTGCTTCTTTTATTTGAGGGTTCTGAGTTCAGTAGGAAAGTCACATTCTTTTATTCATACAAATTAAACACAAGATTAGTATATCTGAAAGGTAGTCATACATAAATAAATATTGAAATTTATAGCTTTATTTGAGAATTGTAACGAAAAGATAAAAGTATCAAAGCAGGAGTAGTTATTGAATAGGTTTTAGACAACATGCAAGGTATTAACAGGACATTAATGACAACAGTCTTTCAGGTCACTATATATTTAAATGAAACTCACTTTTTTCTTGTTTTATGATATTCTATATTACCTTAATTATTTAATCTACTACTAATGAAGGACAGTCATAATTTCTACATCTAGCCATAATGCACAATGCTGTGATATGATTTTTGTATGTGTTCTTATATAAAATCATTTTACACTCTGCTGCTATTAACTATAGAATAATTTCTTCAAAGTGGGATTTCTGGGTCAAAGAGTATGTGAAATTTTCATTTAAATAAAATTGCCATTTTACTTTCATATAATATTTTAGCTAGTTAGCTTTTAACAAATAATGTAATGGAGTACTAATATCTTTTTCTCTTTTATTTTTGATCAGAACCCTTTGTTTAAATATTTGTCAATCTAATGAACAATTTTCTTTTCCATTTAACAATTTACAAGGCTTTTTATATAACTGAAAAGTGTACAATGATCAGTGCCTCATGTGTATTGCAAATATTCTGCCAAATATTTGTCTTTTAGTTTTACGTTTTTATTGTATTCTTCTTGTGGATATTTATCTGTAGAAAATATACATGCATTTGCTATGGAAACTAGAAATCCATAGGTATTTTCTTATCAGTATGCAATCATATTAGTACTTATTAAATAATTCTTTTTTCAAATTACATATATATCATATCAATTTATTTTTAGTAACTCTGATATATTTTTAAAATTCATATAGAATAATAAGAAAGCAATTTCTCTTAAACTTTTTGTCATTCTCATATTTTCCTCTGAATTTTTTTCTTCCCACTGAATGCTAAAAAATTATTTTGTAAGATTTTTGTTAATTTTTTTCCATTTTGATTGCCATTAAAATTGTTAGTATACGAAGTTTACCTTTGAAATCCAACATAACATTTTGTGATGTGATGTCTATTTACATGTAGTTTTTGTACTTCAGCAAAATCTTAGGTCTGAACTTTTCTCTCAATTATTCTTTTTCATTTTGCAATGTTTTCAGTATCATACCAGTATTTGAGTTTGAGTTCTACTTTGAACAGATCGTAGCTACATTTTTACCTTACGCTTAGTCAACTCTTTAATCCTGCCTTGTTTTCCCCGTCTCTCCTGCTTCTAAGGCAGACAAAAATATGCTCTAAAATGTAAGTACATTTTCAGTATTTATATGTATAACTTTATCTTCTTGTCTTGTTTCATTAGTTAGCCCTTTCAAAATGGTGTTAAATGAAAATATTGACAGACAATTTACATCCAAATTTAGTGGAAATATCCTTATTATTTCATCTATTATTTCACTCTTCAATTTCCTGGTTGAAATAGTCTTTAACACATTTGTTTCCATCTACGCCTGTTTTAAAAAGAAGTTTCATTTGAAACTTTTGCTAAATATTAAATGCTATTTAAGCTTTTATTGTTGGTTTTATGAGTTGATGGCATTTATGGTCTTGAATGTCTTTCCATTTAAAAAAAATTCTACTTAGTGTTAGTATATTAATCTTTTAATGTACTACTATATTCAATTTATCATTTTCTAATTTACAATTCTAGCATTATGTTTATAGGATTACTTAATCTATAATTTTGTTTTTTCTATTATTAGTCCAAGTTTTATATAAGGGTAAGTTCTTACATAAACAAAATTGATATTTTTTGAAATTCATATGAACTGGGATAGTATTTATAAAGAAAGTATGTGTTCTTTAAAAGTTAGATAAATTTTGTGATCAAACCATTTGAACAAGGGAGTTTTAAAAATTAAAAGTCTTTTTTTTCCAACTCCTTTATGATTGCTGCACTCTTTAGCTCCATTTCATTAGTTTATATATTGCCATAAAACTTCTATTTACTCTAGATATTTAACTAGTGCTGAAAAATTGCATATAAAATTTTAATCTTTCCTATATTTACAGTTGTTTTGTCTTTTATCACCCTTAAGTATTTTAATTTTTTAACTTTATTTCTTCTTTCTTTAATCAGACTGATCAAAAATTTCTCAATTTTATCAACCTGTTCAAACAACCATCTTTTGATTTTATTTATCCTTCCAACTTACTATTTTTGTTTCATAATTTCAACTTTACGGAACTCTTCCTCCTGCCTTTTTGTTTCATTGAGTTTACCTATCCTCTATGTTTTAAGTTAATTGCAATTTTAAACAATATATTTTTTGTAATTATAAGAGTTCTGAAGAACATGCATTGTCCTCTAAGTACAACTTTAGTGTCACTCTGTAGTTGCTCTTCATTATTTCTAAATAATTTTTAGGTTTATTTTGTAACCTCATCTTTGATCCAGAGATTATTTAAAATATGTTTTTCCGAGCTCCTAGTGTTTATTATTTTTATCATCAAGACCCAATAAGTCACTGAGTTACTCGTTCATTTATTCAACAGTAGAATTCAAGACTAATCATTAAGCAATGTTATTTCTATGTTAGTTACTTTTTTCTTTCCTTCATACATGATCAATATTTTGAAAACTTCATATGCCATAAAAAGAATGTACAGTGTCTCTTTGAACTTTATAAATTTTTGTTTTATTTTTTGTGCATTGCTATATTTCCGTTGACTGGAAAAGTACCTGCATATTGTTCATGTTCAAGAAATACTTTTGAAAGTGTTAATTCCTGACCTTTATTGTATCAATCAGATGCTTCACCTCCCTCCTTATGCATCATCTTTGTCCTGACAAACTTGAAAACATGGAGAGTAAAATTATTCAACATAATTTTTAATCATCAGTTTCTCCATGTAACTTTAAAACTTTCCTTTCCTTTGTGAATTTCTCTGCTCTCTACATACATTGGGTGTGTAAATATATCTCTTATATCACATTTTTAAGTTTTTAATTAAATATAACATCATTTTTTATTTTCCTTACATATGCTGTTACTGAGTCACACTTCAATTTTGATATTGCCACTTTGCTTCTTCTTCTGAATATGACAAACGTAGGTTTTCTACCCTTTATTTTGAATGTTTTTTGGCCAATTTATTTAAATATCCTTCTTGTAAATATTTTTTTACTCTCTTACCACTTTCTCATTGCCTTTCTGTTTGGGAATTTGGCAGTTATTCTCATTCTTTTTTAAAATAATAGTTTAAACTAGTATTTTTACTTCCAATATTTATTTTAAATCTTTCACGAAATAAATGCTTTACCGCCAAGCATGTTATAGCACATGGAATAGTGTGGTTCATTAAAAGACTAATTAATTAATCATTCATTCATTCACTCCATAATACATATTCAGGACTAATCACAACACAATGCTACAATGCTAGATACAGATACTAAAAACATAACATTAAAAAATTAACTCTTAGTGAAGCATGGCAGTGTATGTCTGTAGTCCCAGCTACTTGGGAGGCTGAGGCAAGAGGATTGCTTTAGCCCAGAAGTCTCAGTCCAACCCATACAATATAATGAGACCCTGTTGCTAAAAAACAAATCTTTAAGTCTCTTGCTTACTGCCTAGAAAAGAAACAGAAATAATCACGAAGTAAATTTTAGCATATTAAAAATCTAGTTTCTCAAAGAACATTTATAAACATGTTACAGAAGATCCGAGAACAAAGAAATTACTTCTGAGAGATTGTATGCAAAACAAAAATGACATTAGAATAAATGAATGGGATTTGTCTGTGATAAGCCTCTGGGGTTGATGAGCCAGGTTTTACTAAATATTAGGGATCTGGAAGAAGGTGCAAGACTGAGTTTAGAAGCAAGTTTGAGTTCATGAAAAGAAGTAGGAGAAAAACTATAGAATAAAGGGGAGAGAGGTCACAAAGATTTAAACACAAAGGCTGCCTCGATACCAATTTCCTCTTATCTTTTAGATGCCTTTTGGATCTTTTCTAGCCATGTTTTTCTACATCCAGTCCTGTGTTTTTCACATATAGGTTTCTTCTACCCTTAAGTATTTTTTACTAGTTTTCTTCTCTTTCTTACTCTTCCTAATGATGTCCTTTGCTAGCTTACTAAAATATGTTTACCTGTGTATATAAATGTTGTAACTAAACCTAATAAGTAATAACTTTCTCTTTGACTTTCCAAGTTCATCTTGTATCTTTGTGCTTACAAAAATGCCCAACATATGTCTAGTAAATCCAATGGTACAATAAGCCTCCTGGAAACAAGATTACCTGTTTTCTCATATCAATTTTACAACAGCCTATACCAATTTAGAAAGCCCCTTAAATAGTCTATATACCTGCTTTCTCACCCCAAAAATGAGGATTCTTAAATTAGATACAATTAATTAAAATGTTTTGGAAAGTAAAACTTATTAACAAAAGCAATGTAAATGTTTATTCTTGGAAGCCACTGAACTAGTAGATTTTCTAATTTTCTAACAGATCTTTCCAACCTAGCTTTTTGAGACAATGTCTATTCTCTCTTCTAATCAACTGCTCCTTCAATAGTTCTTTCAGCTGTTCCTCTTTCAAGTACTAATACTGCCAATTTTGTTTGCCTTCTAACAATACTGCATCCTATTAATCATATCAATGTACCATCAATATTTCCTACTCTTCACACATTATCATAAGATGGGTTATTTTTTCCACCTGTTTCCCTGCATTGCCAACAGAGTATCTCTCTTGAGTCCAAAAGATCACACCTGTGCAATTTGGAAAGAATCCAATAAACTCTGTAAAATTTGAAATTACATTATCTCTAATTTAGCTCCTTTTGATATAGTATCATTGGAGTCAAGTATTCTATTTAATTGATTTTTCACTCAATTTTACATTTACTACCCCATAACATTTTTCTTTCCATGGCTTAATCAATTCTGCTAGGTATATCTGTTCCTTTAAAAGTAATGCATACTTTTTGATCTGATGCGCTTTTCCTCTGAGTTCACATTTTTTAAATTTTAAAGCAGTAGTAGACACATTATTCCAAGTATTAACAAATGTTAACCAATTGCATGAGGTTGTTAGTCAATATGGGTGTGTGTATAATTATATACATTTTAATAAGATGTAGTGGGAAATTAAGCAAACACTGCAGAAAGAAACCTTTATATATTAAAGTGGTCTTGTATATTCCTTTTTAAGAAGTGTACTCTTATTAATTATAAGTTTGTTTTATATACAATAAAAAAGTATTGCTAGCTGGGCACAGTAATATAATAATACAATTTATCTACCCAAATTTATTATTTCCCTCCTTAACATTGGTATTATACTATCAGATCTTACCTGACAGAATGGCATAAATTATGATCTTAAAGTATTAAATATTATGGCTGAAAAAGATCCAAAAGGTAATTTACTTTAATTTCCTTACTATAAATTTTGAGATTAATACACAAATAATCCAATATCACATTTCGGGTCACTTTTTGTGCTCTTCAGAGCTCTAGGCTGGCACTATTTAAAATACAGATCTCTAAAGGAATGGAGAAAGATGGCCAAATTAAAGGCTTCACTGATCATCTCCTCATAAGGATACTAATTTAACAACATCTACACAATAAAAAGGAATCTTCATAGAACCAAAAATCAGGTGAGCACTCACAGAACCTGTTTTTAACTTCATATCACCATAAAAGGCAAAGGAAGAGGGTAGAAAAGGCAGTCTTGACTCACTGATGCCGCCTCTCCCCGATCCCATGGCAGTGGCCACAATGTGTGGAGAGAGAATCCATGTATTTGGGAGAGGGAGAACACAGCAATCCTGAGACATTGCATTGAATTCAGTGCTGCCCTGTCACAACATAAAGCAAAACTGAGCTGAGCTCAGCTGACACATGCCCATGGAGAGAGTATTTAAACCAGCCCTAGACAGAGGAGCTCAACCTTGAGGTTGGAATTTAAGTCCTGGCAAGCTTCATCACTACATACTAAAGTGCTCTGGGGTTCTAAGTAAACTTGAAAGGCAGTCTAGGCCACAAGTACTGTAAATTCTAGGTCAGTCCTAGTGCTGAGCTGGCCTCAGAGACGGAGGATTTGGTAGGCACACAACCTATTGAGACACCAGCTGTTGTGGCAAAGGGAGTGCTTATGCCATCTCTCCCTCAACTCCAGGCTGCACAGCTTGCAGCTCTAAAAGAGACTACTTCCTTCTCATTAAAAATGGGACACATAAGAGTAAAGTGGACTTTTTCTTGCATCTTGGATACCAGCTTAACCGTAGCAGGATAGGGCATCAGTTGGAGTCATAAGTCCCCTTTCTAGGCCCTAGCTCCAAGATGACACACTTTGGGCAAGAAGGGAACTCAGTGCCTTGATGGGAAAGATCAAGCCCCAGCAGAACCCATCACTTGCTGACTGACGAGCTTTTGGGCCCTGAATAACCAGCAGCTATAACCAGTTAGTATGCCATGGGCCTTGCATACAATTCTGGAACCAGCCAGCTTCAGGTGAGACTCAGTACTTTCCCAGATGTGGTGTCTATGAGGCGACTCCTTATGCTTGAGAAAAGTGAGCAAAAGGGACTTTGTCTTGCACCATAGCTACCAGCTAAACCACATGTTTGTAGAGCCCCAAATGGGCTCTTGGGGTTCCCAATTCCAGGTCATTGCTCTTAGATCATAGTACTGAAACTTCCCTGGGCCAGAGAGAAGCCCACTGCCCTGAAGAGTGAGTTCCAGGCAAGGCAGAATTCACCACAAGCTGAATAAAAAGCCTTTGAGCCATAAGGAAATGTCTGTAGTAGCCTGGCAGTACTCCCCATGGGTTTATGGTGATGGGGGCTAGTGAGGCTCCTTTGCTTATGGAAAGGGAAGGGAAGAATGATAAGGGCTCTGTTGTGTAGCTGGAGTGCCAACTCAGCTGCAATATAACAGAACACCAAGTAGACTTCTAAGGTTTTTGATTCTAGTCCCTGGCTCTTGGACAGCACCTGTGGACCCACCCCAGGCCACAGGGAACTTGCTGCCCTAAAGGGAAGGACAAAAGCCTGCTGGCTTCACCACCTGCTGATTTTAGAGCCCCAGGGCCTTGAGCAGACGCAGGTGGTAGTCAGGTAATGGTTACAATGGGCCTTGGATGAGACTCAGTGCTATGCTGGCTTCAGGTCTGACCAAGTGTATTTTCAGTGGTGATGGCCACAGGGGAGCATGTGTCACTTCATCCCCAGCGTGAGGTGGCTCAGAGCAGAAAGTGAGACTCCATTTGTTTGGCAGAAAGTGAAGAAAGAGAACAAAAATAACTCTCTGTCTGGTAATCCAGGTAATTCTCCCAGACTGTATCTATGACCATGGAGGTAGTGTTCCCACAAGTCTGCAAGAACCACAGCATTACTGGGCTTGGGGTGCCCCCTAATACAGACATGGCTTTGATCACAACACCCAAGTCTTTCTGAATACCCAGAAGGCCTTCCAAATATGGATGGTTACAAACAAGCCCAGACTGTGAAGACTACAATAAATATCTAACCCTTCAATGCCCAGACACAGATGAACATCTACAAGTATCAAGATAATCCAGGAACATAAGGCCTCATTAAATAAACTAGATAAGGCACCAGGAACTTATCTAGGGACAACTCCTGGAGAAACAGAGATATGTTACCTTTCAGAAAAAAAATTTTACAAAAAAATTGAGGAGACTCAAAGAAATTCAAGATAACACAGAGAAGGTATTCAGAATTTTATCAGAAATATTTAACAAAATTTAAATAGTTTAAAATAATCAAGCAGAAATTCTGGAAGTGAAAAATGGAATTGGCATACTGAAGAACACAGCAGAATCTTTTAATAGCAGAAATGGTCAAGCAGAAGAAAGATTCAGTGAGCTTGAAGACAGACTACTTGAAAATACACAGTCAGAAGAGACAAAAGAAAAAAAGAATAAAAAACAATGAAGCATACTTACAGGATCTAGAAAACAGCTTCAAAAGGGCAAATCTAAGAGTTACTAGCCTTAAAGAAGAAGTACATAAATAAATAGGAAGAGAAAGTTTATTCAAAGGGGTGAATGGAGAATGTCTTAAGCCTAGAAAAAGATATCAATATTTAAGTACAAGAAGGTTACAGAGCACCAAGCCAATTTAACCTGAAGAAGACTATCTCAATGCATTTCAAAATCAAACGCCAAAGGTCAAGGTTAAACAAAGGACCCTAAAAGCAGCAAGAGAAAGAAACAAACAAACAACATACTGTGGAGCTCCAATATGTCTGGCAGTTGACTTTTCAGTCGAAATCTTGCAGGCCAGGAGAGAGTGGCATGACATGTTTAAAGTCCTGTAGGAAAAAAAAAAACCTATTATCCTAGAAGAGTATATCTGGTGAAAATAGCTTTCAAACATGAAGGAGAAAGACCTTCCCAAGCAAACAAAAATAGAGAGATTTCATCAATACCAGACGCGTCCTATAAGAAATGCTAAAGGGGGTACTTCAGAGAGAAAGAAAAGGAAGTTAATGAGTAATAAGACATCATCTGAATGTGTAAAACTCAGTAGTAATCATAAGTAAATAGAAAAACACAGACTATTATAACTCTGTAAATGTGGTGTGTAAACTACTTTTAAGTAGAAAGACTAAATGATAAATCAATCAACAATAATAAATACAACATCTTTGCAAGACAAAGTACAATACAATATAAATAGAAACAACAACAACTTTTAAAAAATTCAGGGACAGTGGTTTGTAGTTCTCCTTGAAGAGGTCCTTTACATCCCTTGTAAGTTGAATTCCTAGGTATTTTATTCTCTTTGAAGCTATTGTGAATGGGAGTTCATT
>NW_012115788.1:3481001-3517922 GCF_000951035.1 Colobus angolensis palliatus | reverse complement strand
CACTTTTACACTGTTGGTGGGATTGTAAACTAGTTCAACCATTGTGGAAAACAGTATGGTGATTCCTCAAGGATCTAGAACTAGAAGTACCATATTACCCAGCCATCCCATTACTGGGTGTATACCCAAAGGATTATAAATCATGCTGCTGTAAAGACACATGCACACGTGTGTTTATTGCAGCACTATTCACAATAGCAATGACTTGGAATTAACCCAAATGTCCATCAGTGACAGACTGGATTAAGAAATGTGGCATGTATACACCATGGAATACTATGCAGCCATAAAAATGGATGAATTCGTGTCCTCTGTAGGGAGATGGATGCAACTGGAAACCATCATTCTCAGCAAACTATTGCAAGAACAGAAAACCAAATACCACATGTTCTCACTCATATGTGGGTATTGAACAATGAGATCACTTGGACATAGGAAGTGTAACATCACATACCGGGGCCTATTGTGGGGAGGGGGGAGGGGGAAGGAATGGCATTGGGAGTTATACCTGATGTAAATGACTAGTTGATGGGTGCTGACGAGTTGATGGGTGCAGCATACCAACATGGCACAAGTATACATATGTAACAAACCTGCACATTGTGCACATGTACCCTAGAACTTAAAGTATAATAAAAAAATAAAATAAAATAAAAAAATAAAGCAAAGACTTGCAAAAAAAAAATTCAGGGACAAAGTTAAGTGTGAATTTTTTATCGGTTTTACTTTGGCTTGTTTATGCAGGGTTATTATCGGCTCAAAATAATGAGTTATTAGATAGTATTTGCAAGCCTCATGGTAACCTCAAATCAAAAGACATACAACAGATACACACAAAAAAAGAAAGTCAGAAATTAAATCGTATCACCACAGAAAATCACCTTTACTAAAAGGAAGACAGGAAAGAAGGAAGAGAAGAGCACAAAACAACTGGTACACAAATAGCAAAATGACACTAGTCAGGAGTACATTCTTAGTTATCAACAATAACGTTGAATGAAAATGGAGTCTCCAGTCAAAAGACATAGAGTGACAGAATGGACAAAAAAGCTAGAACCACCAATCTGTTGCCTACAAGAAACACACTTCATCTGTAAAAACACACAAAGACAGAAAATAAAAAGATGAAGAGGGTATTCCATGCCAATGGAAAAAACAAAACAAAACAAAACCCAGAAGTCACTGTATTTGTATCAAACTAAATGGATTTCAAGACAAAAGCTATAAGAAGAAAAAAGAAGGTCACTATATAATGATAAAAGAATCAATTCAACAAGAGAATAAAACAACTGCAAATATATATGCACCCAACCCTGAAGCATGCAGGTATACAAAAAAATCTTATTAAAGCTAAAGAAACAGATAGACCACAATACAAAAATAGCTGGAGACTTCAACCGCCCATGTTCAGCACTGAACATCTTTCAGACAGGAAATCAACAAAGAAACATCAGACTTAGTCTGTACTACAGAACAAGTGAACTTAATAAATATTTACAGAATATTTTACCCAATGGCTGCAGAATACATATTCTTTTCCTCATCACATGAAAAAAATGAATCATTCTCAAGGGTAGACAATATGTTAGATCACAAAATCACTCTTAAAACATTAAGAAAAGTTTGAAATAAGATCAAACATCTTCTCTGACCACTATGGAATAAAACTAGAAAGCAATAACAAGAGGAATTTTGGAAACTATACAAACACTTAGAAATTTAACAGTATGCCCTTGAATGAAGAAATCAAAAGAAAATTGAAGACTGTCTTAAAGCAAATGATAATGGAAGGAAAACACAACAAAATCTATGGAATCCAGTGAAAGCATTACTAAGAGGGAATTTTGTAGCTGTAAGTCCCTATATCAAAAAAAAAAAAAGAGAAAACCTTCAAATAAATAACATAACAATGCATCTTAACTGAAAAAGCAAGAGTAAATCAAACTCAAAATTAGTAGAAGAAAAGAAATAATAATTAGAGCAGAAAAAATGAATTTGAAAAGAAGAAAATAATACAAGAGATCAATGAATAAAAAAGTTGTTTTTTTGAAATGATAAACAAAATTCACAAACCTTTAGACAGACTACTTAAGAAAAAAAGAGAGAATAGCCAAATAAATAAAATCGGAGATGAAAAAGAAGACATTACAACTGATACCAGACAAATTGAAAGGATTATTTGTGGCTACTATGAGCAGCTATGTGCCAACAAATTGGAAAATCTAGAAGAAATGGGTAAATTTCTAGACACATACAACCTACCAAGATTGAACTATGTAGAAATCCAAAACCTAAACAGACCAATAACATTTAAGAAGATTGAAGTTGTAATAAAAAGTTTCCCAGCAAAGAAAAGCTTGGGATATAATGGCTTCACTACTGAAATATATAAAACATTTAATGAAGAACTAATATCTATCATTTTAGACTATACCCCTCCCCCCAAAAAAAGGAGATGGAAATACTTCCAAACTCATTTGACAAGGCCAGTATTACCCTGATGTCAAAATCAAGCAATGACACATCACAAAAAGAAAACTAGAGGCCAATATCACTAATGAAGAGTGAGGCAAAAATCCTCAATTAGTAACTTTAAATTAGTAAACTGAATTTAACAATACATTAAAAGGATTCTTCATTATGACCAAGTGGGATTTATGCCAGGTATGCAAGGATGGTTCAAAATGTGCATATCAATTACTGTGATACATCATATCAACAGAATGAAGGATAAAAACTTTAAGATCATTTGAATGGATTCTGTAAAAGCATTTGTTAAAATTCAACATCCCTTTATGATAAAAACTCTCAGAAAACTGGGTATAGAAGGAACATACCCTAACAAAATGAAAGCAATATAAGACAGACTCACAGCTAGGATCATACTGAATAGAGAAAAACTGAAAACTTTTCCTTTAAGATCTGGAACATGACAAAGATGCTCACTGTCACTGCTGTTATTCAACAGAGTTCTGAAAGTTCAACGTAGAGCAATCATACAAGAGAAAAATATAAAAGACATCAAAATTGGAAAAGAAGTCAAATTGTCCTTGTTTGCCATGATATGATCTTATATTTGGAAAAACCTAAAGATTCCAACAAAAAATTATTAGAACTGGTAAACAAATTCTGTAATGTTGCAGGACATAAAATCAACATACAAAAATCAGTAACATTTAGAGTAAGTCCATTTACAATAGCTGCAAATAAAATTAAGTACCTATGAATTAACTTAACCAAAGAAGTGAAACATTTGTATAGTGAAAACTATAAAACTTCAAGAAATTGAGGGACATGCAAAAAATTTAAAAAATACTTCATGTTTATGGATTGGAAGAGTCCATATTGTCAAAATGTCCATACTACCTAAAGCAATTTATGGATTTAATGTAATTCCTATCAAAATACCAATGACATTCTTCACAGAAATAGAGAAAACAATTCTAAAATTTATATGAAACCACAAAAAACCCAAACAGCCAAAACTATTCTATGCAAAAAGAAAAAAACTGGAGGAAACACATTACCTGAGATCAAATTATACTACAAAGTTACTGTAATCAAAACAGCATGTATGGAACTAGCATAAAAACAGACACACAGACCGATTAATAAAGAACCCCAAAACAAATCCACACACCAACCAGTGAACTCATTTTTGACAATGGCACCAACAGCATTCACTAGAGAAAGGACAGTCTCTTCAATAAATGGTGCTGGGAAAACTACAATCCATATGCAAAAGAATGAAACTAAACTCCTATCTCTTGTCTTATACAAAAATCAAATCTCAACACATTAAGGCTTAAATCTAAGACTCAAATTATGAAACAACTACAAGAAAATCCTGGGGAAACTCTCCAGGACATTGACTGGGCAAAAATTTCTTAATACCCTACCCAAGCATAGACAACCAAAGCAAAAATGGACAAATGGAATGACTTCAAGTTAAAAATATTTTGCACAGCAAAGGAAATGATCAACAAAGCAAAGAGACAATGCACAGAATGGGAGAAAACATTTGCAAACTACCCACCTGACAAGGATTTATTTATTTATTTATTTATTTATTTATTTATTTATTTATTTTTTTGAGATGGAATCTTGCTCTGTCGCCCGGGCTGGAGTGCAGTGGCCGGTTCTCAGCTCACTGCAAGCTCCGCCTCCCGGGTTTATGCCATTCTCCTGCCTCAGCCTCCGAGTAGCTGGGACTACAAGCGCCCGCCACCTCGCCCGGCTAGTTTTTTGTATTTTTTAGTAGAGACAGGGTTTCACCATGTTAGCCAGGATGGTCTCGATCTCCTGACCTCGTGATCCGCCCGTCTCGGCCTCCCAAAGTGCTGGGATTACAGGCTTGAGCCACCGCGCCCGGCCCTGACAAGGATTTAATAACCAAAATGTATATGGAGTTCAAACAACTCAATAAGAAAAAAAATCTAATAACCCTATTAAAAAATAGGCAAAAGATCTGATTAGACAGTTTTCAAAAGATGACATACAAATGGCAAACAGGTATATGAAAAGGTATTCAACATCATTGATCATCAGAGAAATGCAAATGGAAGCTACAATGAGATATCTCATCCAAGTTAAAATGGCTTTTATCCAAAAGTCAGGCAATAACAAATGCTAATGAGGATGTGGAGAAAAGGGACCCCCTATACATTATTGGTTGGAATGTAAATTAGTACAACTCCACTGTTCTTTATGGAGAACAGCTTGGAGACTCCTTGGAAAACTAAAAATAGGGCTGTCATATGATCCAGCAATCCCACTCCTAGACATATACTCAAAAGAATGGAAACCAGCATATCAAAGAGGTATCGGTACTCCCATGTTTATTGCAGCACTATTCACAATAGCCAAGACTTGGAAGTAACCTAATTGTCAATCAACAAATGAAAGGATAAATAAAATATGGTACATCTACACAATGGAGTATTAGCCATAAAAAAGAATGAGATCTGATCATTTGCAACAACATGGATGGAACTTGAGGTCATCGTGTTAAATGAAACAGGCCAGGCACAGAAAGACAAACTTTGCATGTTCTCACTTATTTGTGGGAGCCAAAAATTAAAACAATTAAACTCATGGAGATAGAGAGTAGAAGAATGGTTACCAGAGACTGGGAAGGGTAGTGGAAGGAGTGGGAGAGAGGGTGGTAAGGGGGAAGTGTGGATAGCTAATGAGTATTAAAAAAATAGAAAGAATGAGTAAGACCTAGTACTTGCTAGCACGACAGCATGACCACAATAAAAAAATGTAATTGTACAATTTGAAATAACTAAAAGAGTATAATTGGATTATTTATAAGACAAAGGATAAATGATTGAGATGATATGTACTCTGCATACCCTGATGTGATGTTATGCATTGCATGCCTGTATAAAAATATATCATGTAATCCAGAAATATATACAACTATTATGTACATACGAAAATTAAAAATTAAAGTAAAAATTAAAAAAAATCTCTTTCCTCTAAACTTTTCATTGATAGGTAGTCTTAGTTTTGTTAATCTTGTATGCAATTTTTCTTTCATTCCTAACATCAGATAAACCAATTGATCAACATCTGCCAACTTCTATCTGCCTATTTTGTATATCAGGCATTAATTAGATTTTTTCTTTCAACCCACATCAAATATTTTGGGAAACTGGAACTCTAATGAAGAAACAGAAAAATGACACTTGTTTTTAAGTAACCTTTAACCATCATCATATTAATAAGATAAAGTATTGAGAGATCTGAGATTTAGTAATAATGTAGTTTTGATTTATATGTCTTTCAGAAATTTCCATGAACAAAGTCTTCTTCCTGTTTTATTATTACTAAATTAATTGCAATCATAATCTAATAGGTTCATTTCTAGTCATTCTTTCCCTTTCAAAATATAATCAATTTCTCAATACAGTGTTCAGTAGAGAAAAATATCTTCTTTACTTAAATCATGCCTTATCCTTTGACTCCAGTCCCAATTTACAATAGCCCCAAAATAGTGTACACCTGCAGCTCTCAGATTCTCACATTTATACAGGGCCATTTTCTATTGCTGTGACCTCTAAAACTGTGGTTGTGCTTGTGGATGGAAGAGGATAGTGAGGAGAAAAGAAACAAAACAAGGATGGACTATACTTAGTGGTTGCTTGGTACAAAAAGGAACAGGTAGAATTCCTGGCATTTTCAAGGACTAAGATATCTGGGTAGTGCTTCTATATAGACACCAGCTCTGTGCTTCCCTCTTCTCTGAGTATGGACTGTTAGCACTCCCTATCTGTGGGTTCATCATCTGTGGATTCAAACAACTGCAAATCAGAAATATTTGTTTAAAAAAATGCATCTGTATTGAACACATACAGACTTTTTTCTTGTCATTATTCCCTAAATAATAGAGGATAACAACTATGTACACAGCATTTACATTGTATAAGTTATTTTATGTAATCTACAGATGATTTAAAGTATAAGGCAATACGTGTATAGGTTATATGCAGATATGACACTATTTTATATCAAAGGCTTGAGCATTCACAGATTTTGGCATTTGTGGGAGGTCCTGCGATGATCCCCTATGGATACTGAAGTATTATTACTGTACTTTCTGTATAGTTATGGACATTTTTCTTAGGTTTTCTTAAGAGCAGGTATGCCAGGCTGTGACAGATTTTGGGAGTTCAGGGTGAATTGTGGAGGAAAAAAGGTCAAATATTGAGTTTTCCATGAAGCAAAAATAAATTTAATTTAAAGGAATGTAACCTTTCTGAGAAATCATATTTATTACTTTTATAGCAGTAAATTATCAATTTCCAAATATCTTTTCTTAAAGAAGTATAGTTTGCTGTCTGATATCAGTCACTGAGTTTTAAATTTTATAGATGACTGTTAAAACAAAAGATTATAAAACCGAGATTCTAGATGATTTTAAAATTGTATGACTTTAAAATTGTATTTCTGAATAGTAATAATAAGACCAATAGGATTTGCAGGGTTATGGGTATTTTGTGTGGAACCTTGCAGGTATATATATGTACATACACGATTTGTGTAACCCAAATCAATGTGCATGCTGCATTTTGACAGCCCACTTTTAAATGATGCCATGAAAGAAATACTGTGCTGGTCAGTGGAAGTGATTTGCTTGCAAGGCTGCCTTCTGGGAACCAAAGTACAGGGTTCAAAGATGACCATAGGCATGTGTCTTGGAGCTTTGAAGGGCATGTGATCAACTGCATCTGTGGGGGGTGGTGGGACAGAAGAGAGGAAAGGGGTGGGGTTACAATGAGTCCAGAGCAGCCCACCATTGCCATCTCTGGCTGATCCCAGCTACCAGAGGGCAATTTTGTCAATAGCACGTCTAGTGACCAAGACCCACAGGATATTGGGTCTGGGCTTAGGGCACTCTTCAAGGGTGGCACTGTTCGTTGGTCCTAGGCACTAAAGGAAGTCTAGAAATTTTCACTAAAGGCACTTCAATGTATAGGGGCTCAGCTCAACGAGGTGCAGAGATTATAAAATAATAACTCATTATTCCCATTTTCCAGATAAAATACAATCTCTCAAAGAGTGTTCACTAATCAAGTAGAGAATTCATTGTGTACTAAGCAGCACTTTCTTCTACTTGTAAGCAGCCGATTACACCCACACAGTATGTTCCTTCTCTGGCTCATCAAATTCTAAAAAGTTGTCACCAATTACTTTTATCCTTTCAAACAGTTTTAATCATCAACAAAGTCTATCCTTTTGAAATAATGAAATATAATTTTTCCTCATTTGCTGCCTAAAACTTTTGACAGAAAAATGTCAGAAGGCAATTGATGAATACTATCTGTTCTCTACTTTCAGCAAAATGAGACTTCCAGCAGATGTCTAAGTTTGAAGCCTACTGCTTCTTCCCTCCTCATAGCTTTTATGTATTAATACCTTTCCCATAGTATAATCAGTATTGAAAAAAGTCATCCATATCGATATTAGAGATGATCTGTAGCATAAATTTGCAGTATTATCCAGCAGCTTCTCCAGTCTATTATTCTAATGCATATGTTTTCAACTGTGTTTTCCTTCTCTGGTTCATGGATTCACTTTTGGAAGTTACTTTCTTTTGCACCTGCACCTTCTCTACCTTTCTGGAAGGCCTATAACATATAATTTTCAAATATGCCAAAAAATATTTAAAATTATATGTTTTTCAGTAATCAAATTTAGTCAGGCACTGATAAAATATTTCTTTATATGTAATTCTATATTATTCCTATAGGCGCTCAGAAGAAAATATGACAAAGATCTGATAGATCACATTTCAAAGACTTTTTTCTTACACAGAAAGTGTTAATAACAGAATTTGCATGTGATTTATCTTCCTGAATAAAAAATAGAATGAAAAGTTTTAGGATGTTAGAACAAATTGTTTCCTATTGTTAATTACAGACATTTTGTCTACCACCTAGTGAAATGTGCCTACTAAGAAACAGTGTATATTTATTTTACTTTGTATATCTTACATGTTATTGACAACTTTTGTAGAATAGCTCTGTAAAATATTTTCAGAGACAACCCAGTGAGGCCTTTTGCTTGCCATTTGTCCTTGAAATTATCTGAGATGTACCACCAATCAATATTAAACATCCATTTTTAAGTAATTGATAGCAATCAGACTTTTTAAAAATGGTGAAATATGATCATTTAGACAAGCTTTAATGGGAAGAGAGTAAAGGCCATAAGGGGTTTCTATCTGAAAATAAATGGAATAGAGTCTTGATAATTATGTGGTTACATACCCCACAAAAAAAGCTAATTCCTTAAATGTGAAGGAATGCCAATTTCAATGAACTTATTATGCCTTCTGTCTATTATATGTTATGCAATGGATGTATTGATCACCATAAGCGCTTACCTACTCAAGGTTCATGTCTTGTCTTACTGAGTTCAAGTAAATATCATTTGAACCGAGATAACAGTCTGCTGGTGGATTTCCAGACTTTAACCTCTCTTTATTTGCAATTCTTCCTATTTGCCACCCTATTGCAATTCTGCCTATTCAGATTTTACTGTTAAAACATCAGATTTATCAAGCTGTTTGCCAATGTGAAAATCTTCACTGAGTCGCTATAAGATTAAATGCTAAATTTCTATCCTTCTAACAACAGTTTGCTTTTCAAATTTCATTTCTGAACTCAATATATAAATGTAGCCAAGTATACTGGTCATCTGTGGTCTCCTAGACATGCCTTGCTCTTTTCTTCAGCCATAGAAATGTGTGTTTACTGCATTCCTGGCCAGCCAAATCATGCTCGTTATTTGAGGCTGAGTTCCACTTTTTCCTTATGAAATAATGTTCTATTATTGAGGATAAATTTGTAGTTTAGAAAGTAATTTCACAGATTATCTCAATTAATTCATTTTATCCTCTCATCAAGCTGATACAAATAGACATTTTACAGACAAGCAAACAGGCTTAAATAGGCCTTCTCAAATTTTTTGAATTCATGTTTCTCTCTCTAACACCTGTAACACAATTGTGTAATATTTATTGGAGAAACCATTTGCCAATGTTTTATTTATTTATTATTTATCTAAATTATTTTTATTAAATATTCATTCATTCAACACCTGCTTATTAAGATCTTATAATCTTCCAGGCATTTTTCTGGTCAGAGTCTCTGTACCTCAAAGTTTGTTGCTAGTTATTTCCAACTAGATGGGCAACTGCTTTATGTCAAGGTTTACAGTTTTATCTCCTTGACAGGACCCACTTTAGGTGATATGCAATACATGTTTAAAGAAAGAATAAAGCAAAAATAAACCATTACTTCATTTGGATAATCACATTTTTAAACAAAAACTATGCAAATTTGTATTCTAAACTTCTGACACTTTCCTTTAACTATATTACACACAATTTGCTTTATTAACTTTGGTTTCAAAAGTGTACAGTAAGTGGGAAAAAAAAATACCCCACCAAACTCTTTTATCACCCTAAGTAATTAACCATAGGGTGCCATTACAGTTAAAACTGAAGACAATTTTTTGGGGACCCTAAAATAATTATGCTGAATATTCAGCATCTTTGCAGAAGGCTAATTGAGATAAAAAATGAAATACTAAACTTCTATGCTGTGCAACTGCAGCTATTAAGATGTGAAACTGTTGTCATTAGAGTCTCAATGAACATTAGTAACATGAATTTTTGTACAAGCATGTATTCCTGTTACTTAAACACCTTGATTCCAGACACAAAATAAGTTTTGAAATTTAGCTTTGGGATGCACTTTTATCTATAGGATTCTCTAAGCTCATATATAGTGATGTATTTTTCCCAATATAGAACAAAAAAGATGCCTCTGACTGTGCTACTCATAGGAGATCAACAACTTGGTGAACAGAGAAATGTAAATCCTGTCATCTGTTCAGGTGTGAGGAGCAGGACCTTGGCAATGCACGTCATCAGCCCTGCATTTGAAGATGAAGTCTGTGACCATGCTCTTTCCTCCATGCAAGAGGTTGCTAAAAGAACCAACGTGCGACCTCAGACCTCTCCACAGTGTACACAAGGGGCTTGCTCTTTGGTTAGTGCTTGGGACCACCACTTGCAAGCCTTTGTTGCTTTCAACTTTGTCTGTTTGCTACAGAAAAAGCTTGACCCCTTTTCCTACACTGAGTTAACTTACCTTTGCTGCAAAGCACGGAGGACTAGATACATCACTGTTGTTGCTTCCCCAAAGCTCAGGCTTAAAAAACCTTAGGTAATAAGTTCCACCACAATTTTCCCCCTCTGTGGTTTCTTTCAATACCCAGTGCTGCGAGTTTTCAAGAATCCTATTATATAAGTAACATAATTTGCCATGTTAAACATGTGGTTCATTTTGTGATAGTTCCTCAGAGGCAAATAGGAGAAGTAAAATATGTTCAAAAGCTTGGTTTTTATAAGTGTAAAATAGGGGGCTGAGTGGATTTAGATTTGAATGGACCTCGGGCACAAAACAGAGGTCCCTCTTGATATAAAAGACTATGAAATTTTTGTTCTACTTTTAGGATCTCCTGCTGCATTAGGGACTTCTTTCTTTAAGTGCCCTAGGGTAATGCAGTTAAGTCTAGGAAGGCTCAATATCAGAAATTTCTTCAATTACCATAGAAAGGAAGGAGTATCACTTTACCAATTGTGCTCCTCTTCGTGCTAAAGGCTTGCAAGAGGTAGAAGTGAGTTTCCCCACTCAATGCAAATGAAAAGGATAGTTTTTGAGGATACTTGTGTTCCAGATTATTTCATAAAAGGGTAATCATCATTCTGGGCAAAAGACCCAGAATGTAAATCTCTAGTCATATGCATGAAATTATTAGAGGCATATGTATACTGAAAAAATGGAATTAGTACTGAATTTTCTTCTGCCTTTCCTATACATAGCCCTCTGTATTAATGCCAGCGATCAGATTAAAACTGAAAATTTGACTTCCTCTGCTTCCTCTATAAAAACTCCAGTTTTTGATTCCTTATTAGTGAATTGTTTCAGCAATGAGGGATAATCATATTTTGAATAAAAAACGTTCTGCTATCGGAAAGCCTTACTGCTTTAAATCATTCTTAAAGATGCATTTGAATGCCTTGTTCACCAGAAAGAATAGGTACTGCAAGGAAATTCAGAAGACCAACAAGTCAGCCGAGCATGGGTGCTCATGCCTGCAATCCCAATACTTTGGGAGGCCGAGGCAGACAGATCACCTGAGGTCAGGAGTTCGAGACCAGCCTGGCCCACATGGTGAAATCCCGCCTCTACAAAAAAATACAAAAATCAGTCAGGTGAGGTGGCAGGTTCCTGTAATACCAGCCACTCAGGAGGCTGAGGCAGGAGAATCGCTTGAACCTGGGAGGTGGGTGTTGTAGTAAGCTGAAACCGTGCCACTGCATTCCAGCCTGGGTGACAAAGTGAGACTCTGTATCAAAAACAAACAGACAAACAAGCAAAAAAAAAAAAAAAACCGACAAGTCTTGAAATTATCAGCCAATGGACCTTGAGGAAGCCACTTCACTTTTTGATGTTGTGCTTCCTCTGTGAAAAGTGATGCAAAAATTGTCTAAAAATGTGCACAGTGTTGCAGTGAGGACCAAGGAAATTAGTGCAAATGTCAACTAATAATTTGTTCACCTTAATAAATTTGTAAACCTTAATAAATCAATGTACATATGTAGAGTACACAGCAGGATTAAAATGAGTATTTGTTGTTGAAATATATATGCTATCAAAGATGAATTTATAGTTTGAATGGTAATCTTTAATTTTCATTTGAGGTCTTTTTTTAGATGTCACTTTTTGATATACTGAGTTATTCTGAGTGTCTCTCCTGATCTGTTCTAGAAAATGTGTAACTGCAAAGCAAGCAAATGATTTTCCTAAGCTACAGAAAAAAAACACGTTGCATCACTGTGGGGGAGAAAGAGTGGGAGAAGATGAGTACTAGACAAGTGAACTGATGTAATGTATTCATTCACCAAATAAACTTACAGGATGTAGAACTTCAATGGCAAGAATACATGCAGGCTTTTGAATCAGGCAGACAGCCCTGCAAGACCTTCATTCAAGTCTCAAGTCCTAATCCTGCTGCATACTAACTGTGTAAAACTTGGGTCGAACAACTTAAACCAGTGCTTCTGAAGTTGTGATCTGAGACTAGTAACATCAGCATTACCAGGGAATACAGTGGAAATGCAAAATCTGCAGGCCCACTTCAGACCTACTAAATAAAAATCTCTGGAAGTAGATACCAGAAATCTGTGTTTTAGTAAGCATTCAATATAATTCTGAGTCATGCTCAAGTGTGAATTATCTGAATAGATTTCTTCATCTATAAAATAGGAATAATAATACCCTTCTTACAAGTACAATTATAATGATTACAGACAAGAGATATGCAGAGCCTGGTGCTTGTTAATTGCTCAATAAATAGAGCCAATAGCAATATTCTTCCAGAAACTTCACAGATGCCACTCAATCCATAAAGCCATTCCTGCTCCTCTATGCAAGCATCACCTCTATCCATTTATAAAAACTAAATAACCCCAATTCTGGCTTCAGTATATATTATTACAGTACTATATTATTGGCTGATTCTCTCCCTGGAATTATAGTTTTTCTGAGGGTAGAAGGAGAGTGTTACTCATTCTGGGTCTCTCATCATGTTTAACATATTATTGCAATGTCTTGCCTTCCCATCCAAATAGGACTAATAATTGTGTCTGTTACATGAAATCATTGTGAAATTTTAAATATAAACCTATTAAAAGTACCTGGTAGTCAATAAGTGATGGTTATTATTATAATATTTTTAAAACTATTTTAGTACTAGGTATACAATAAACATTTGTTGGATTGATCTGAGTTGACAGATTTCTCTGGAAAGACAGGAGTTGTTTATTTTATTTTATTTTATTTTATTTTATTTTATTTTATTTTATTAGTTCTTTGACTATAAGACTTTAGAAGATGAAGAAAAGTTAGCAAATGTCAGCTTATTTATGAATGGCCTTTGCTTATGAAAAGCAAAGGTGAGCATGTTATGCTGGTTACTGCTCTCTTCACCATAAGCTTTTTTTCCCTTTAAATTTGTAGCAATAATTAATATTTTCTTTTAAGCAAACTAAGTTTGTATAGTCGATCATAATTGGAGTAGTGCTCATAGGTCTTAAGAAAAAAACACACCAATGAGCAAATGAGCAGTCAGCTGTTGCTTCTCTTAGGTTTGGCCTAGACAGAGCCTTTCTGAGCAGTTTCTGGTTCTGCCCAGGAGAGTGGTGGACGAGGAGAGAACATTACTAGAGGAGAGAGCCCTCCTGCAGGCTGAGCAGCATGTACCTTGATTACTCAGTTTATACTTTGAGACCCAAATGTTCCCCACAGCTTTCAACAGAATCTATACCCTTAAACAGTACAGTACCCTGATACAGATTAGTTGTTGATATGGTTTGGATGTTTTGTCTCCTTCAAATCTCATGTTGAAATGTGACCTCCAATGTTGGAGGTGGGGCCTGGTGGGAGGTGTTTGGCTCATGGGAGTGGAGCCCTCGTGAATGGCTTGGCTTGACTTCCCCATGGTACTGAGTGAGCTCTTACTCTGTGAGTTCATAGACAGCTAGTTGTTTAAAAGAGTCTGGCATCTCTCTTGCTCTCTCTCTTGCCATGCGACATGCTGGCTCCCTTTCACCTTCTGCTATAACTGTAAGCTTCCTGAGGCCTTCATCAGAAGCAGGTGCTGGCACTATACTTCATGTATATCCGGCAGAACCATGAGCCAAATAAACCACTTTGCTTTACAAATTACCCAGTCTCAGGTATTCCTGAATAGCAACGCAAATGGACTAACACTGCTGTGGTCCAGGAGACACTGAGGCTATGGGTCAAGGCTTCTTTTTCCATCCAATGCATTTAATAAACAGGTATCTTCTCTTCTACCCCACCTCTCACCTCCGTTTTTTGAGTCTGAGTTGAGCATCCAATCATTTTGATGTAGGTGAGTAGGTTAGTAGCTTCATTTTCTATTGCTGCCATCATATAAACTTCGTAGCACAACACAACAGGCATTACATTCTGTAGGTGAGACGGCAGACATGTGTCTCACCAGGCTAAAACCAAGGTCTCAGCAGGGCTACGTTCCCTTCTGGAAGCTCTAGGAGAGAATTGTTTTTCTTGCTTATTCAGGTATGGGCAGAATTTAGTTCCTTGTGATTGTATGACTGAAATATCTGTCAGATGAGGATCATTCTCAGTTCCTAAAGATCGCTTCCATTCCTAGTTTTCGGCCCTCTTTTAAATCTTTAAAGCCAGTAACAGCAGATAGCAGGTCAAGTTCTTCTCAAGCTTCACCCCTCTAACAGGCTTCCCCGCTTTCCTTTTCTACTTCCAAGGACTCCTGTGATTACAAGGGGCCCATTCTAACAACCAGGATAATCTTATTTTAAAGTCAGTTGAAGAACAAGTGTAATATCATCTTGAAAGCCTTCTTTGCCATTTAAAGTAGCATAATCAGGGCTACAATGCCAGTGAAGAAAGCTCATAGTGAGGGGGCAAAATTCTGCTGAAACATACTTTAACAATAGTTAATATTGGGTCATCAATAGTTTAGTTCTATTGCAAGCAGTTCATATGTTTCTGTAGTTGCATTACAGCTTAAAGATGTAAATGTTAATTTAAGAGAAGAGAAGAAGATGGGGGAGGCGAGAATGGGAAGGGAAGGAGGCGAGGAAGCGAGGGAAGAATGGAGGGAGGATCGGAGTCAGGAACTGAAAAGTATATTCATGGACATTATCTCATTCAATTTTTGTAACCCATGAAGTAGGGTAAACCAAGACTCAGTCTAAAGAATCACGAAATAAATTTGTGATTGATAAGGTTACTGCACTCCCTATCACAGTGAGCAAGTCTGTCACACCCAGAAAATGCTGTCTCAGTCCTGAACTTATGTTGTTCTCCTGTAAAACATGAAATAGTTTATGGCCTATATTCAAAAGACTAGCATAAGGAGAAAATGCATCTAAAAAGACAGAAAAAGTTGGGGAAACACAATACAGCGTCAGCACCAAGTCATTTTTTTTCCTACTGCCTTTAATTGTATCTTTAAGTTAAAAGAAACTGGTGAAAAATTTTATCCACAGAATATTTCAAAGTATTATATGAAGTAATTCTACGCTATGTTACTTAAAATAAAAGTAAATGGTAACGTCAGCACTTAGACTGTTTTTCCCACTTCTCATCTTGGTGGAATTAATGTATCATTTTGAAAATCTTATCAATCCCTCAAAGTGCCTCCTGATGTTTCAAGAAGGCCCATGCCACTGTGAAATTCAATTAGTAGCAGGCTCTGTGCACAACTTTTTGCCTCTGACTTCAGTGTCAACTTCATCAAAAATGGAGATAACATCAGAAGTTCCTGGACTTATAATGAAATTTATGTGTTGTTTTCTGAAAGCTACTTTAAATGAAAGAAAATATGTATGAATTCATATTATTTGGTAACTTTCAAAGAAGTGATATGAAAGCAGAGCAAAGTAGATGCTGTCTTTGTCCCTTAATACCCGTGTCATAGCATCTCTCTGACTCACTCTCCTGCCTTCCTCTTTCACAGTGTTGCCACTTTCAGGTCTAGGGACTTAATCCAATCACAGGAATTCTATGTTGACATAGTGATAGGTCCAGCTAATCAAAGCCTAGGCCAATCATCACGTGGCGTTAACTTATCTACAGGAATTGGTTCAGAAATGACTCAGTTAGTAAAAAGTCCAATTATCTTGCATGACGACTGCAGGAAAGAACATAACTTCTCTTCATTCTTTCTCTCTTTCTCTTTGTCCTCTCTCTTTCTGAACATGTATGGAAAAAAGGAAATAGCTAGAAGTAGTAATTGCTGTTGTTAGTCTGCCACTACTATGAGAAATGTGTGTTGAAACCAACATGCATAAAAAAGTAAAGACTAGAAAATCCATGAAAAATTGAACCATAACCCTGATCAAACGCTGCCTGAGGTTTTGCATTTTTCAATTCTGCGAACCCCAAATTTGCTTTGATGCTTTAGTTTGATTTAGATTGTTTGTTATTTAGCGCTAAATGCATCGTAAATAATACAAACACACTTTGGGGATAAACTTGTCCTCGTGGATATTATGCTTTGAAGTTCATAGTCTAGACAAAAAGATAGAGTATTACTCGTAAAGTGACTTGCCAACAAACACACACTTATGTAGAAGAAGAATTTGATACAAATCTTATAATCCATATTTCCATATGGCACATATAACACCTTTAATATCTTTAAATCACTGTCATTTTTTAAAGTTTCTTTAAATATCTTGGATTCGATAGAATTAAATAAGGTGATAGTTTTCCTCCCTTGGTAAATTATAATTAAAGAGATACCTGAAATATCCCCTTTCCCATAATGTTTTCCCCTAGTGTGTCCTTTTCTACTGAATGCCTGGAGCGGTCATTTACCATATAGCTTGCCTGAGTGTTTTAAGAATAGGGATCATGTTTTAATTCTTTATGTACCTTTAGCTTTTAGAAAAATACCTCAAATTCAGTGGACTATTTACAAATGTATTCTAAAGGAGTGATTCAAGGAATCAATAAAAAACATACAAATATATAAAAACAATTATTATATATATGTAGTTATTGGCCCTTGAAAAAGGGCCAATAACTCACAATACTCAGTACCCAAAGACTCACAATAAATACCATTCTTGGGAATGACTTATTTTATATTATTTTTGATATTATATTTATATGATACATAAATAACATAATACATAAGTAATATATATTATATTTACATTATTATCCAATAAGCTTGCATTCCTTATTTTTAAGAGAAGAACAAAAACCTTTCAAATAATATTCTGATTATTCTTTCTTCACTGGGCTCTGGAATGTCTTCACCTTAGTAGAAATACAAGAATGAGCATTTTCTTTCCATCTTTCTCTGCATTCCCTTTTCCTTTCTTTGCCTGAGAAATCTAGAGGAAATGGAAATTATAGTTGTACTATAATCTTGTTCACTCTGATCATGAATGAGTGCTTTTAAATACAAACACCCACTGTCTACTTTGTTTTCTAATTGAGAAAGAATTATAAACAGCCGAAGAAAATTTGGAATATCTAAAAAAGCATAAAGAAGGCAAAATTTGCCAATATTTTCAATACCCAGAAATAATCATTGATAATATTTTATTACATTCATGTTCAGCCCTAAAATGAAAGTTATACTGAATACTCATGTTCTCATCATGCTTCTCCTATATTGACATTATAGTATAACTATTTTCTATATCATCCAATACTCTCACACAACATTAACGTTTTTAACGTTTTATTCCAGGTTACTTTATTTCAACGTCTGTGCAATAATAATAGTGAGAGCTAATATTTATTGTTTGTGATTTCTCTGTGTTCTAGACTTTATCCAATGATTTTACATGGACTTCACTTAATCATCACAGAAAGAATATGACATAGGTATTGCCATTCCTATCCTCATATTCTAGATGAGGATGACATGCATAAAGACATTTAAGTACCTGGTCACAGAGCTAACAAGTTGCGGAACAACCTTTCCTCTTTAGTATAAAACTCGGTGTTCATCTCAATAGTTTCCTTCATTGCCTTCTTAATTGGGAAATAATTTCCCAGTCTAGATATTGTATTATTATTTTAATTTTAATTGTTGAATTAATAATAAATTAGTAGGCTGATTTCTCATCTCACGATCTGCCAAATTTGGTGATAGCTTTTTCCTCTAGGATAAATGGCCCTCAGTTTTTTTTTTTTTTAAATCACAATTATGGCTAAATTTCAAAGTACCCCAAGTGAGAAATTTGTCCAAGATATCACAGGCTCTTTTTTTTATTAATTGGGCAACCCGAAAACGTGAAATGATATTAACTATGCTGCTTCCAGCCCTTTGTCCCGGGAAAGATGGGGATCTTTCTTAGTCTAACAGTGACTCCCAGGGCTGGAGTTGCTGCATCTGTCATTTGGAATGGCGTGTTGGTGGCACACTAACAGAAATGCATTTATAGCTAGATTTGCTAGCTTATCTTAACCAGAGATCAAGCAAAGGCAGAAAGTGTTTGGTCACTTTTTCTTTCTTTCCAGAAGAGGGAATGTGAGCAGAGAGAAATTCTACTGGATTTCTTCTCATCTTGCTGAATTTTTTTTTTTTTTTGAGACACAGTCTTGCTCTGTCGCCCAGGCTGGAGAGCAGTGGCGCGATCTCGGCTCACTACAAGCTCCGATCCCCCGGTTCACGCCATTCTCCTGCCTCAGCCTCCCAAGTAGCTGGGACTACAGGCGCCCGCCACCTCGCCCGGCTAATTTTTTGGAATTTTAAGAAAAAAGGGGTTTCACAGTGTTAGCCAGGATGGTTTCGATCTGCTGACCTTGTGATCCGCCCGCCTCAGCCTCCCAAAGTGCTGGAATTACAGGCGTGAGCCACCGCGCCCGGCCTCAAAGAGGTACATTTCTCCCTGATCTTTCCTTAGAGCCGTATCAAATGGCCAATAGCACATAGCCAAATGAAATGTGGCTTCATGTGGAGAATTAATAGCGGCTACTTTTTTCTTTTTTTCTGGAGGCATTGAAATGTATCAATTTAGTACTAGTATGTTCCTCTGCCTACAAAATCTCTGTTACACTCTGAAAGAAAATGGCAATTAGATTGGAATTAGGGAAGATGACTTCTCAAATTATAACTAGACTTTTTTTAGTTATGTTATTTGCTAATTTACTTATTTTATTTTGAAATTCATTCATACATATATAATTTACTTTCTATAGAAACTTTGAAGAGTCATCTATTTTTGTTTACTTAAGATTTCTAACTTATTAGTTATTAACTAACTGCCAACTACCTGTAAACTTCTTCACCTGGTAGCCACTATTTGTGGAAAAAAGAAAAACAAAGAAACTTCTTACCAGCTAAAAATGATCTATAACTCCTGAAAGAGTGCAATAAAGAGCACAGTTTTTAGATCTTATTCTATTCTTTGGGTTAAAACTGCTGAGCAATTAATTACTTATCAGAGCTATTAACACGATGTAAAGTGGATTGTGTGTGTTTTGTCTGATATATTATTTATTTTTGGCTTGCCATACCTGACTCTGATATTTGTGAAATTTAAAAAGGGATAGACACATAAGAGGAATAAAAAAGGTCTTTATTTTACTAAAGTAATCATTCTGTCAGAAATTACTTAAGCCATGCAGTGACTCTTCCTATGAATGGACTTCAGCAAATGAATCATAACTATTGTTTCTTTTTCTTTTCCCAGACCATTCTCCATCACAAATAACTATTGTTTCTGAAGGCCCATGTTTTAAGCATTTTACCTGGAATTTTCATGTCTCTTTTAATTTAACTGTTACAATAATTTTGCAGAATGAGTATTATTTGCCAATTTCACAAGTGAGATTATTGAGGTTCGAAGAAGTTCAATTTAAAAAAAAAAAACCTTAGCAAAGCCATAGTTTATGTTACAATTCTTTCGTACTGAAAAGTCAAATGTTTTTCCTCTAAATACACGCTGCCACTTACTATATCATAGAATTAGAGTTGTGTCTATGTTCTTACACATACTCTAGTTTGCACAGTTTAATATTTCTGATTGATTAGGGCAATAATTTTTGGTTTTATGTTGTTTTGTGTCTACTTGTATGCACATGCGTGTGCATGTGTGTGTTTAATTTGCTAGTGTATTATCTAGTGTTAAATACAGATTTCTACTCAGTAAGGCCAATTCATCTCAAACCATTCATTCCATTAGTCCTGGATAAGAGATGACCCTAGAATAAACAGCTTTTCTACCATATCTCATCCTTTTACTGTTCTCTGGACATAAGATTATTTGGCTTCTCATCCTATTGACCACTTTACTAAATCGTCTCGTGTTCCTACTAACGGTGGTTCAATAAAACTCACCATGCACTACTGGCCTTGAGAAATTAGTCATAGTAAGGGCTATAGATCAGATAGACTGTGCTTTAATGCCATTGAGAAATTACTCAAACAAAATTATCATGTGATTACCAAAAACCCAGGCAGCTAAAATGTTGTCTGAGAACACAGGCACTGGATGTCTCGTCATAAACAAAGACATCAATAAATTGTACTCTCTTCAGAGGCCAAGAAAGCTGAAGAAACTATCTGAAGGAATTGAGTTTAAGTGTGCTCTTTGAAGCTAACAGGAAATGGTGTTTAGTGTGTGCCAAGGTTAAAATGTTCTTACTCAAGGCTAAACTGGATGTGGTCACAGTTAGCAGAGGCATTTACAGTCATTTATGAACATTTCAGATCTTTCTAGTGACACATGGCCAACTATTATTGGAGAGACCAAAAAGTAGTAAGTGGGAAAACATGAGTAATCCAAACAGGCTAGAAAAATTTAACTTTTTTGTTTTTATCATTGCTTATGAATTTGTAAAATTACTAAAGCAGTCATATGCTAGTTTACCTGCTTTTCTTTGTTTATTTCTAAGTTTCTAAGTGAACATGATATATTGTAAAAATATTTTGAAGATTTCTTTTTCTTGGATACAGTAAGGCAGAGGCAAAAAATTAGAAAAGGGAAACATTTGAGCATTATTTTAAGAAAACTTATAATATAATGTAAAGAAACAAAGGCTTAGGTCTAGAGAAGGCAAATGACTTCCCCAAGGCCACAGCTGGTGAAAACCCAGGCCCTCCACTCTTTTACTGATCCCATATCTCCATAACCATTTTGTGTCCAATAAATTAATGAGAATATTAAAGTACGCCAAAAGTTGAGTTCTAAAAACATTACAGAAGTATTTTGTTAATATGAGATTTAGTGCATGCAATAAGGATACCAACCATAGTTCATAATATTTCAGACATGCAACAGACAACATCAAAGTTATTCAGTAAAATACACTAAAGAGGTCACTGAAGGATGTATAAAGAAAAATGACAGTTTCTCCGCAAAAGCAAAGGAGGTAGAGATGTACAAAAATAACATAACTAATTGAAGCTTTTATAATGACAAATAAACAAAATTATAAGAAGGTTTGTGTGTGTGTCTGCATCAGTTTACATATTTTCACAAATAGTATATTTGATTCTTACCATTGTCCTTCAATAGTGTAGTATTATTATCTATATTTTGTTTGACTGCTGACTAAATTCTGTGGTTTTTCTATTCTATTTTATATATCAACATAACATATTGACATAATATATATATCATATATGTTAATATATTTATCAATATACATATCACCTGATCTCTGAGTGAATCTACAGGTTGCCATATATAGGGTAGATTACCAATGGTAATATACAAGTTGCTGGTAGATTAAATGAAGAAATATATATGTGAAATATGAAATATGAAAATTTAAACATGTTTATATATTAAAACATAAATATGTTTATATAAACATAAATCTTAATAAGGCATATGTTTAACTATATATTGAACATATATTTATATATGTGTATAAAAATATGTGTGTTTATATATTATATATATTCACATTATATATTATATATATTTCACATATTTAAAATTTAATCTACCAGTAAGTATTTACCTAGTAAGGACTCTACTATTGTTCTCACTTAGTAGATAAAGAGTGTATGTATTTTGTTTCAGTTTATTTGCTAACAAGTTACAGTATAGAGAGTAAAACTCAGAATTTCAGATATCAAGTCATTCAGCTTCCCTTTGGCATTATGCTGTTGGACATGGGCAGAAAATGAAAAAAGTATCTTAGAAAATTCGTTAGGAAAGCTTAAAAATATAGTCTTAAAATAGTTATTACACTGTATTTAAATTATTTGCTTTTACATCTTTGTCTCATTATATTTGTATGCGAAACTCCTTAAGAGAAAGTTCTGTGTCTGGCTTTGTTTCCAATTATTTGTAATCACCACTAAAATTTCATTAGAGCAAATGATTAATATATTTCAGATAGGAGTCTGAGTGGTTCCTGGAATTTAATAAGTATACAAAAATATTTCCTGGATACAGTAGTTACTTAACTAATAAATAAAGCCTTATCAATATTGGAACAAACCCATGCCATGTTTCTCTGGTTGTTATGCACTGCACTGAGAAGGACACAACATTGCTTCCACAGTATCCCTGCCAAAATAGCATAATATAACTCTAATTACAAGAAAACATCAGGCAAATCCAAATTAGGGCCACGCTATAAAATAAATGGCTTTTCATTTCAAAATGCCAAGGCCCAAAAAGAAATAAAAGCTGAGTAACTGATCCAGATTAAAGGAGACTAAAATAGATATGACCACTAAATACTGTGCATTTTCCTCAGTTTGATCCTAGACCTGCTAAAGATAGCTATAAAGTATTATTAGGATAATTTCTAACATTTAAATATAAACTACGGATTAGTAATGCACTGAATCAATACCAAATTTCCTGATTGTGCTTACTGAACTGTGTGGTTTTGTAAGAGAATGTCCTTGTCTTAGGGACTTCACATCGAATTATTTATGCTTAAAGGAGCATGGTGTTTCTAGCTTATTCAAATTGGTTCAGGTCCCTGAAATGGTTCAGGGAAAAAACAAAAACTGTATGTCTGCATATGTATATGTATAACATTTGGTAAATCAGGATAAAAAGTATCCTGTTGTTCCTTTTACTATTTTACTATTCTTATGATTCGTAAGTTTGAAATTACATCAAATTAAAAGGTATCTTTCCAAATGATCTGCATTTCTAAAGTGTGACTATGTCCTCACACAATGCCCTACAGGTCAATACAAAAGAGGCTTCTAATCAATGCTGTCTTCCTGTTAAATACTTCTGGATGATGCTCAGATAACACCTTAGTCTACCCAAATGTTCCCTAATTTCTGCATTCCTTTTCTTTCTTTACACCATATTCCCTAAAATCTTGGCAATAAGCTAGTGAACTAATAACTATTAAATTATTTTTTAAATTCCATTTGATTAAAACATGAAATGATTAAATGATGACTATAGAAAAGGTAAGTTGGACTTTTTTTTCTAATCGATTTATCAACTTCATCAACCACATTCCTGGTTTTTAAATCACAATACAGAACTATATATACACATTTTCTTTCTTATAATTTTCTTAATACAATTTTATTTTCTCTAGTTTATCTTATTGTACGAATACAGGGCCAGGCATGGTGGCTCACGCCTGTAATCCCTGCACTTTGGGAAGCCAAGGTGGGGGGATCACAGGGTCAAGAGATCGAGGCCATCCTGGCCAACATGGTGAAACTCCATCTCTACTAAAAAAGCAAAAATTAGCTGGGCATCGTGGCGCATGCCTGTAGTCTCAGCTACTCGGGAGGCTGAGGCAGGAGAATCGCTTGAACCCTGGTTGCAGTGAGCCAAGATCACGCACTCCAGCCTGGCAACAGAGCAAGACTCCATCTCAAAACAAAAGACTCCATCTCAAAACAAAACAAAACATCTCAAAACAAAAACAAAACATCTCAAAACAAAACATCTCAAACATCTTAAAAACAAAACATCTCAAAACAAAACAAAACAACATGAGAATACAGTAAGTGTTGCAAAACAGGTATTAATCAACTGTTTATATTATTTAAAAGGCTTCCAGTCAACAGGAGTCAAAAGTTATACACAGATTTTCAACTGCATGGGGATCATTTCCTGAACCCTTGTGTTGTTCAAGGGCCAATTGTACTATGTTTTATTCACTCTTGAGTGCATTTATTAAGCAAGCATGATTGTGTATACACTCTTCTAAGAACTGAGAATACAATGAGGTCAACAAGAGAGTTTCAGCCTTTAAAAATATGACAAAATGGATGTAAGTACAATAAAGTGAATAGGAAATTAGAATATATGACATAAAATAAATGCTACATTTAGAGGAATGCTATGTAGCCCTTGAGAGCAACAACAAGCCAAGTGCTAAGAGGTAAGTTTAAAAAGCTGGTACACAAAAATTAATAGGAGTTATGAAATTTTCTAGAAGGGAAAAAATAGTTTAAGCTGAGAAAGAATTATGTGAAAAGCCAATAGGTTACAAAAGTGCCTGGGCAAGTCCTGAGCTCATCAGTAAATCTGCGGCAGTCACGAAGGAAGAAATTATTTGCAGAAATGAAATTACATGGACCTTGTGTGCTAGATTGAGGAGCTTGGATCTGAGGGCAATGAAGAGACACTAGGAGTTTTACGGAGCAGAAAAGTAGAGTTAGATATGTCTTTTGGAAAACTTCACTGAATGTCAACCATTCTCCACATTTGTTTTGAAAGACGTATTTTAAATGCATGTCTATAATTTCTTATTCAAAACCCTTGGAACTGGATATAATTTAGAATTCAGAATATGTTGGACTTCTAGAAAACTAATAAGGTAAGTGCACTGGATATTGTATAACACCCCCAGAGGGGTCAGTAGCAATATCCCACAACCAAATACATGCAATTATCTTCATTAGATTGTATAAATGTTCACTTTAAACAGGACTAATCAGTTTAGTTCAGATTTTAAAGTAAATGAATTAAGATGAAATGTTTAGTTGTCAGAATATTTTGATTTCAGATTTGCAAATGAGGGGCTGTGGGTGTGTATGAGAAATGTCGGAGGCACACATGAAGGCAGTATTAGTCTGAAAACCAAAGCAAACAATTTGGTAACAATTAATGGTGGTAACATTGCAGTAGTATAACAATGATCTATGGTGTGGAGTAAAGCACCCACAGAGTAAATTGGGTATTGGCCGCCCTTCATCTTTGTGTCACTGTTAAATAGACTTTGCTCTCCTACTCCACAAAGGCAAATTGTTGACATAGTTTAGTACACACCACATTGCTCTCTGGTATAAATTCTACATTATATTATGACTTGGAACAAGTTGCACCCTGCAGTTTTTTGTGACCTATCCTGCTCAGTATCCTGTCAAACTATTTAACAGTGTATTCATAAAGCTCTAGTTAAAATTCACATCTTCATTAAAATCTGGTGACATTTTTATGAACAGGTTGAATTATACCCTATGCTATAGCATAACAGTTGACAGCCACTAGGGGTAGAAATGGATCATTGGAAGGGGCAAGATTTCATTCAGGAAAGTCAGTTAGGAACAATCACAAAGTAATCTCATTAACAGATGATACTACCCTTAACTGGGGAAAATGCAGCAATATTCTTTGACCTTGAAATACAGATGGATTCTGCCCCCACTATAGCATAAGGCAGAAAAAAAGATGAACTATTACTGATCTGGGGAAAGAAAAAGTACTCATTTATGATTGGAGATATCTTGGAATGTATCTTGCAGGAAGCGAACTTTGTCCTGAATCTTGAAATAAAAATAGACAGTCCATGAATGGAAAGGATGAGGTAGATAGTTAAGCCTAAGGGAGAGATAACAAAAGCACCAAGGTATACCTAGAAAGAATTTGCATAAAGTGGGGATAAAACTATCATGGACATTAAAAGTCCTGTTAAGAAATTTTATTTATTTATTTTTGAGACAGAGTTTCGCTCTTGTTGCCCAGGCTGGAGTGCAGTGGTGCAATCTTGGCTCATGGCAACCTCTGCCTCCTGGGTTCAAGGGATTCTCCTGCCTCAGCTTCCCAGATAGCTGGGATTACAGGCTCATGCGCCACCACGCCCGACTAATTTTGTATTTTTAGTAGAGACCGGGTTTCTCCATTTTGGTCAGGCTGGTCTCGAACTCCCGACCTCGGCTTCCCAAAGTGCTGGTATTCCAGGCGTGAGCCACCATGCCCTGCCAAGAAATTTTGTTTTATTCTGCAGGTAATAGAGGTTGTCTGGGTACAGTATGAAGGATGATCAAAATCAAGGAGCTATATCTCAACAACTCTTCTATTCAACATAAGAGAAAAATAAAAATTAAATATATTGTTAAAATAGCCTCAAAAATACTGGTTCTCTACAAGATTGATTTTATATAGAACTATCTGTTTACTGTGAAAGATTCAGAAGCAAAATGTAGTCACTGATATTAAGAAAACCCTGGTAGATAGAGCCAGGGAAGGCCAAGAAGGGAGAGTTCTCATGCTTCTATACCTGATAACAAAAATGATCACAAAGACTGCAAAAACCACAACTTTGCGTAAAGGCCATCACAACTTTATTA
Organism: Colobus angolensis palliatus; assembly: GCF_000951035.1. Lineage (NCBI taxonomy): Eukaryota > Metazoa > Chordata > Mammalia > Primates > Cercopithecidae > Colobus > Colobus angolensis. The sequence continues at coordinate 3,491,285 of NW_012115788.1, read as the reverse complement.
AAAAAAATACTTCTGCAAGAACATATGCCCATCTAATCTCGGACTGGTGGCACCCTTGTTATTGATCTTGGTAGCAAAGTATAATTATTTCAAAACAATTATATAACCCTCCTCATTGTTTTCTTTAAAAACTTTTGTCTTCCTTTTTATCCCTAAAAACACGCATAGTTTATAATGGCGTGAATATTCTCGTGTAATGCTCTATTCCCAAATAAACATCTTTTCTTTTAGAGATTGTCTCTCTGTTATTTAAGTTGCCTCTATCTATCTATCTATCTATCTATCTATCTATCTATCTATCTATCTATCTATCTATCTATCTGTCTATCTATCTATCTAGTGCTTATGTGAATGTTTATGTAGATATGTTTGTGTATGTATTGTGCAACCTCATTTTCTGGAATTTAAGAATTCAATTCAAAAGCACTTCATGCATAGCAATTCAACCATAAACCCTTTAGCATGACTACCCTTCCAGCAATGGAAATTTAGTCATCTTTTCCTGAAATAAAAGCAGCGAGGTGACACGTTCCTTGCTTGGCTCATGGGGTGAGAAGGTCTCTCTTGAGGCTGTCTGTTACATTGCCATGCCTTCTTACTAATGAACGCTTCCCCTACTTGTACACTTCTTTAGGCAAAACAATTTTCTTTCAAGGTTCTTTATAATGTCATTAGATTTCCCATTTGTGTTCAAATGTACCACATTCATGAGCAGGAGATACTAGCGCTGGTTTTCTCTGAAATGAGGGACCAAGAAGGGAACTGCTTTCTACAGAACATTTGACTTCTTGCTCTTTATACCTCTGTTTCTTAAATGAGGGCATTCTAGTTGTTTGCTGTTTTGTCTTACTCAACTTTATTTTATGGATATGAAGATGAATAGAATATTGGGGTAAGCACACTTTAACCATGGATGTCAGGGACACTGTGACATTATGATGTTAGAAAAAAGATGGGCAGGTCTGAACACTGGTCACTGACATCAGTATTTTGATATGATAATAATATCTTATTTCTTTTATCTTTTTAAGAGTAGTATTTACTAGGCTCTAAAAGACACACATATTTGGTTCATGAAGAATAACTCTGAGGTCATTTCATAAGTCAAGAATATGTATCATCTATGATGGCTGCAGTCTAACCCAAACTGAGGCTATAAGAGTGTACTTTAGAACAAAGTTCTGAATACTGCAAGAATCCTGGCATGTATGACCCAGTTTCTCTTAGGTTGATACAGCTGATCCTCCAGTAACATCCTTGCATTGAAAGCCTTTTGTATTGTAACATTGATGAGGGTGTGAACCCCGAAAACCTGAGATGAGTCTCAGTTTGTTTAGTAAGTTTATTTTGCCGAGGTTGAGGATGTGCCAATGACACAGACTCAGAAGATCCTGATGACATGTGCCCAAGGTGGTCAGGGCACAGTTTGGTTTTATACATTTCGGGAGACATGAGACATCAATCAACAAATGGAAGATGAACATTGGTTCCATCTGGAAAGGCGGGACAACTCAAAGCAGGGAGGGGTCTTCCAGGCCATATGTAGATAAGAGACAAATGGTTGCATTCTTCTGAGTTTCTGATTAGCCTCTCCAAAGGAGGTAATCAGATATGCATTTATCTCAGTGAGCAGAGGGGTAACTTAGAATAAATGGGAGGCAGGATTTGCCCTAAGCAGTTCCCAGCTTGAGTTTTCTCTTTAGCTTAGTGATTTGGGGGTCCCAAGATGCTTTCCTTTCAAAAGGAAAAAAAAAATCAATTCCCAGCCAGGATCACTGTTCATGTGGAGTTTTCACATTCTCCCCATGCCCATGTCTGTGTGTTTTCTCCAGGTTCTCTGATTTCCTCCCACATCCCAAAGACATGGAGGTTAGGTGACTCTGTATGTCTACATGGTTCAAGCCTGAGTGTGTGGATTATACGTGTGAGTGTGCCCGATGGGATGGCGTCCTGTCCAGGTTGGTTCCAGCCCTGGCCCTTAGCTGCCAGCATAGGTTCTGGCCACTCATTATCCTGAACTGAAATAACTGGGTAAATAATTACTTTACTTGCTTGTGTTGATCTTTCATAAATGTGTGTATAGCTCACATTTATTTAAATATTTAATATTGGTAGATTTGGGGCCTTTATTTAGAAGTTTGGTGATGTTTTTGTGACCAGAAATACGCTACAGGAACTTACATCTTGTTTATATCAATTAGTGTATGGTAAAATTGGTTTCGGTATATGTTGTTTCACTTAAAGTCACAGTTTCCAAGAACTTATGGAGGACGTTGAGTGAGGGCTTACCATATTTTATTTGTTCAGCTACTCTTTGGGAACTGACAGGCAAATACAATTTAATCTAATTCTCTAACCTCAACCCTGTGAGTGCCAACACTCACATATATTCTGACTCTGAAAATGTTTCAGCCTTGCTCCTTCTCAGAGAATTGTTGCAATAAGGTTACGATTTAGAGGTTCTCAGTATTGCTTCGGCCACTGGGGTCTTTTGTGTCTTGATACAAATTTGGAGATTTTTTTTCTATGTATGTGAAAAATACCATTGGAAATTTGATAGGGATTAGCTACCTCTAGTATTCCTAAAATTGGTAAATATAGATAGATAGATAGATAGATAGAGATAGAGATAAAATATATATATATATATAGAGAGAGAGATAGATACAGATATAGATATAGATATAGGTATAGATGATGTCATTGCTAAGAAGTTGACAGGTTCTAGGTTAACCTGAAAATGTATTGTACATATATTTGCCACAAATACATGAAATTAATCTCTATCTGCATACATTTATACTAGTTAGATAAATCTGATTAGCCATGCAGTAAACTAGATACTCAGATAAATCCAAGACCAAAGTCAAACACCATCACAAAATGAAATTTGGGGATGAAAAAATGAATCTATAGTACTGTAAAATTAATTATTTTTACCATTTCATTTGTTAAAATAGCTTATAAGTCATGTTTTTGAAAGTTGATATATTAATGCAGGAAAAATAATACCTCTGTGAAGAATTCAAAAACTTCTTAGCTCAAAAAACATACAATGATATTGAGCACATTGTCACATGACCATTTGTATGTTTTATTTCTTTATTTTAATTTGAATTATTTTATTTTAAGTTCTGGGATACAAGTGCAATATGTGCAGGTTACACAGGCAAACGTGTGTCATGGTGGTTTGCTGCACCTAATCAACTCATAACCTAAGTATTAAGCCCAGCACACATCAGCTATTTTCCTTGATGTTCTCCCTCCCCATACACCACCTCCGCTCCCTGACAGGTCCCAGTGTGTCTTGTTCCAAGCTCCCTGTGTCCATGTGTTCTCATTGTTCAGCTCCCACTTCTACGTGAGAACATGTGGTGTTTGGTTTTCTGTTCCTACCTTAGTTTACTAAGGACGATGGCTTCCAGCTCCAAAGGACATGATCTCGTGACATTTTATGACTTCATAGTAAATGTCCATTCAAATCTCCTTTGCTCATTTTAAACTTGAGCTTGTTTCCTTCCTTCCTAGTTCCTTCCTTCCTTCCTCTTTCTTTCTTTCTTTCTTTTTTCTCTTTCTTTTTCTTTCTTTCTCTCTCTCTTTCCTTCCTTCCTTCCTTTCTCCCTCCCTCCCTCCCTCCCTTCTTTCCTTCCTTCCTTCCTTCCCTCCTTCTTTCCTTCTTTCCTTCCCTTTTTTTTCTTTCCTATTGCTTTGTTTAAGCTCCTTATATATTTTGGATGTTAAACCCTCATCAGATGCATAGTTTGCAAGTATTTTCTCCCATTCTGTAAGTTGTCACTTCACTTTGTTAATTGTGATTGTTTCCATTGCCTTTGTGGAAGCTTTTTAGTTTGAGATCATTGTATGCATTTATTTTTGCTTTTGTTGCCTGTGCTTTCGGGGTCATAGCCAAAAGATCATTGCCCAGGCCAATGTCATAAAGTTTTTCCACTATTTTTTCTTCTAGAAGCTTATCTTTACAGTTTCAGATTTTACATTTAAGTCTCTGAACCCACTTTGAGTTGAAGTTTGTATGTAGTGTAAGATAACAGTCCAATTTAATTCTTTTGCATGCAAATAACCAGTTTTCCCAATACCATTTCTTAAGCGACTATCCTTTCCTCATTGTGTATTCTTGGTGTCTTTATCAAAGACTAGTTGACTGTAAATGCAGGGGTTGATTTCTGAGATCTCTATTCTGTTCCATTCATCTATGTGTCTGTTTTTATGCCCCTACTGCACTGTTTTGGTTACTACAGCTTTGTAATAGAACTTGAAATCAGATCGTGTGATGCTCCCAGTTTTTTGTGTGTTTGTTTCTCAATATTGCTTTGGCTCTTTGGGGTCTTTTGCAGCTTTATACAAATTTTAGGAATTTTTTTATATTTCAGGGAATAATACCACTGGAATTTTTATGGGAATTGTGTTGAATCTGTAGGTCAATTTAGGTAGTATGGACATTTAAACAATATTATGTCTTCCAATTCATAAAACAGAATGTTTTACCATTTATTTGTACCTTTTTTATTTTTTTCATCAGTGTTTTGTCATTTTCTGTGTACAGTCTTTCCATCTCCTTGGTTAAGTTTATTTCTAAATATTTTATTATTTTGATGCTATTTTAAATGGGATTGTTTTCTCGATTTCTTTTTTAGTTCTTTGTTAGTGTACAGAAATGCAACTGGGTTTTCTATGTTGATTTTGTATCCTGCAACTTCACTGAATTACTGGTTCTAACAGTTTTTTGGTGAAGTCTGTAGGGTTTTCTTATATAAGATTATGTCATCTGTAAACAGAGATAATATAACTTTTCCCATTCTGATTTAGAAGCCCTTTCTTTCTTTTTCTGTCTGATTGCTCTGTTTTGGACTTCCAGTGCTATGTTGAAAATAAATGACAATAGTCAGTACCCTTGCCTTGTTCTTGACCTTAAAGGAAGGCTTTCAGCTTTTCAGCATTGAGTATGATGTTAGCTGTAGGCTTGCTTTACATGGCTTTTATTATGTTGAGGCACATTCCTTGTAAACTTAATTTGCTGAGACTACATTATGAAATAATGTTGAAGTTTGTCAAATACTTTATCTGCATCTATTGACAGGATCATATATTTTTACTCTTCATTCTGTTAATGTGATATATTAACAGATGTATTGATTTAAAAATGTTGAACCAGGGATAAATTCCACTTGTTTATGATGTGTGATTAATGTGCTGTTGATTTTTGTTTTCTAGTATTTTGATAAGAATGTTTGCATCTATGTTTACCAAGGATATTGTCCCATAATTTTTTTTTCTATAATGTCTTTACCTTGCTTTGGTATGAGAGAAATGCTTACCCTGTATAATGTATTTGAAAATGTTCCCTCCTCTTCAATTTTTTGAAAGAGTTTGAAAAGGATTGGCATTAATTCCTCTTTAAATGCTTGGCAGAATTTACTGGTGAAGCTATCTGGTACTCAGCATTTTTTGTGTTTGGCTGGGAAATTTTTTATTATTTCTTCAGTCTCCTCATTCATTATTGGTCTGTTTAGATTATCTATTTCTTTCTTTTACTTTTTCTTTTTTCTTTTTTTTTTGAGACAGAGTTTTGCTCTTGTCACCCAGGTTGGTGTGCAAAGGCACAATCTTGGCTCACTGCAACCTCTGCCTCCAGGATTCAAGCGATTCTCCTGCCCCAGCCTCCCAAGTAGTTGTGATTACAGGCACATATCACCAAACCTGGGTTATTTTTGAATAGAAATGGGGTTTCACCATGTTGACTAGACTGGTCTCAAACTCCTGATCTCAGGTGATTCACCTGCCTCGGCTCCCAAAGTGCTGGGATTACAGGCATGAGCAATGGTGCCCAGCCTTAGATTATCTATTTCTTAATGAGTCAGTCTTGGTATACCACGTGTCCAAAAAGTTATCCATTTCTTCTAGGTTATACAATTTATCAACATATAATTTTTGTGGTAGATTGTGTGAACCATTCTATCTGTGATGTCAGTTGTCATGTTTCTTCTTTCATTTATAATTTTACTTATTTGTGTTATCTTTTTTTTTTTTTTTTTTGAGACGGAGTCTCTCTCTGTCACCCAAGCTGGAGTGCAGTGGTGCGATCTCAACTCATGGCAACCTCTGCCTCCCGGGTTCAGGCAATTCTCTGCCTCAGGCTCCCAAGTTGAGATTACAGGCACCTGCCACCTTGCTCGGCTATTTTGTGTATGTGTGTATTTTTAGTAAAGATGGGGTTTCACCGTCTTGGCTGGGCTGGTCTTGAACTCCTGTCCTCGTGATTCACCTGCCTCAGCCTCCCAAAGTGCTGGGATTACAGATGTGAGTCACCGCACCCAGTCTCTATTCCCTTTCTAGTCTATATTTCCTTTATTTCTGCCCAAATCTACAATGTGATATCACCTCAAACCTGTTAAGATGACTATTCTAAAACTGACAAAATACATAACACCTATTGGCAAGGGGGTGGGAAAGAGAATCCTTGTACACTGTTGGGGTGAATGTAACTAGGTACAGCCATTAAGGTAAAAAAATGGAGGCTTTTCAAAAGATTAAAAGTGGAACTACTGTATAACTCAGAAATCCCACTTCTGGGTATATACCCAAAGAACATGTAGTCAGTATCTCAAACAGATATCTACACACCTATATTTATTGCAGCATGATCTACACTAGTTAAAATACGGAAACAATATTACTGTGTATTAATGGATAAATCAATATAGAAAATGTAATATATACACATATATACATACATGTAAACATACATATATACATATACACACAAACACACAATGTGTGGTGACGGATGTGTTAACTAATTTGTGGTGATCATTTCACAGTGTTTATCAATGGATGAATCAAAACAAAAAATTAAACATATATGCATATATACACACACACATATACCCAAACACACAATGTGTGGTGATGGATGTGTTTATTAATTTGATTGTGCTATTCAATTCATAATGTATATGTATGGCAAATCATCAAATTATATATTTGATATATGTAATTTTTAACAATTATACCACAATAAAGTTTCAAAAACCATACAATATTTTCATTTCTTAATATTCCACATTTTTCTTTGAAACAAAATCCAAGCATCTCCATGTTAGAGATAAAAATTATTTACACAATGACTGTTAATCATTGTTCTGTCAATGACTGTTCTGTTTTTAAAAAATATTTGAAAGACTTCACACTCAACATTAACTATTGAAGTATTTTATGATTGCAATGTTACATATATTTTTAAAATTCCAGTTACAAACATTATTTCAACCTATTAATTTTATGAAGATAGTTTCACTCCAAGTGGCATGTAGAATGCTTATCTATATTTGAAAGTGAATATTCTAGTATTAGCACTAAATCTAATGACCTTCATGTTTTTATTACTGAAGCAGTTACAATGATTAAGTATGATGATAACTTATCTAATTTTATTTTATTCAACACTCACTAGTCCATAGAGATCAGAAGTAATGTTGAAAAAGGCAGTAGGCTATAGAGACTTCAAATGGCTAAGGCCAAAGACAAGACCCAAAAGTAGACTTTAGCCAAATATTACAAACAATGCCAAAATTTAGAACATTCCCAGCTAAGTCACTTGATAGAATAAAATAATTATTACAATATTTTTCAATAATAATCCTTCTTTTTCAATCAAAAGGCTTTATATGTGTGTGTGATGATATGTAGAAAGATACAGATCTATCTGTGATTTGTATGTATCTGTGTATGTATATATGTGTGTGATATTTATTCCTTGAGAAAAAAATGAAGCATTTAATTTTTGGTGCTTCTTTTTTCTGACATTAACTGTGGTTTAGCTCTTAAATATCACATCTCAACTTCTTCTAAGAATGGGATCATGCTTTTGCGGTATTTTGAAAGTACGTATCTCATTCATATGCATGAGAGACTATTTTCATTATTAAACATTGATTTTGCCACCATCATCACCACCCCTTAGGAAGAATCTTTGAAGTCAATGATATATCTGATGATATAATTCACAACAAAAAAATTTATCTTGAGATAGTCTTTACAGTGTTCCTGTGTAAAGCACAGCCCCTGGCTTTGCCAGCATGACCAGCCCATGATTCTTCCTTAAAGAATATTATGTTGATAACCATATACATTCATTCTGAAATGGTTTAGGTAAAGCTCTTAGAAGTAAAACACTCACTCCTAATACCTTAAGAAACAAAAGAGTTTATGCAAATGGACTTTAGCCCAAGTGAGCAAAGGAACCTCCTGCTGATGTTCTGTGGGTGGAGTGGGAGGGGTGGTGCTTTCCTAGGATGTTCTTCCAAGCTGCTTACAAATGAAAGTGCATTGAGTAATTTGTCTGCTTTTACAGAGTTAATATTTTATGTCTGAGGAAGTCAAATCTGTCCGAACGATTTGTAAGCAATGGAACCCAAAATGAATTGATAAAAAATTAGTTTGAAACCAATGAAATTGGGTCACTATCTTCCCATTTTCCTTGGAAGAAGTTAAGGTTCTAAGATCCCCATGCTCCAGAGGAGATGCTGAACATAGTGAGAGTGGTAACTGCTGTGTTTCTTTTTCTACAGCCTCTCATCTCACTGGTATTCCATTTCATTCGAGGTTTCTAATGCCTGACTTAAGCAAGTATATGTCTGTCATTGGTATTGATCGATACCACTTTTCGAAATACATTATATTAACGAATTTCTTGGCATCTAACACATCATTTTAGTTACAATGTTGACAGAGTCAAAGCAGGTGTCACTAAAAAGAGAAGAGAATGAAAATAGTTCTGAGCCATCATGTTTGTTTTCTTCTTCTGGTTTCTTCTTCTCCCAGGTGATACATGGAAGGCTCTGGCATGCTTAATTTATGGTATCTCTGAGCCAATTATTTTTCTGGTTCAAGAATTGGTAAGTACAGTTGACTCTTGAACAACATGGTTTTGAATTGCCAACACCACTTATACCAGGATTTTTTAAAAAATAAGATATTACAGTTAGCCCTCCCTGAGCCAGGATTCTGCATGTACAACCAAATGTGTATGGAAAATACTATATCAGCAGGATGTGAAACCCTGCCAATACCAGGGCCGACTTTTCATATCCATGGTTCTGCACTGTAGACCTTGGCACCTGGATACACCCAGATTTTGGTTACCACAGGGATTCTGGAACCAATCTCCCCTAGTAGCTATGGATGACATTATTATTATAGGATTGTAAGATATTAGAATTATTTTATATTTGGGGATGTCAATCTTATAATGGGTAATACCAATTAAATTACATCATTTCCTGGCTCCTTCTGAATTCTATACCAAGCTTAGCATCTACTCTGTCTCTATCTACTTCATGGAGATTTTACCCAGATCAAAATTGTATTTTATCCTGAGTTACTTAAATTTGAGAACTTTTTAAAAATTGGTAACACTACTAGTACATATTGATGCAAGGACGTAAATTAAAGAAGAGTTCTCTTCAAAAGTCACCCCTCCCCCCATGGGGAGTAAGTGCTAATTCCCTGAAATATAAAGAAGGACTGAATTAAAGAATAAATTTGCACTTCATGTTACTTGAAAGTACTTGTGAACATAATTTTGCAGAAAGTCAAAGTATTTCTGGGATGATATATTGGTGACACAAGACTTCATTCTTAACCTATGCTGTAATCCTGAATATTTAAGGAGACAAATTTTTATATGTTATTTGCCATTAAGTTTTGAGGTATATTAATTAATTTCACAAGGTAATAAACGTAGTCCTTCACATTTATTTCCGGAAAAAAATGGGTCTCTGGACATTGGAAATCAAACAGAAGACATTTTCTTTTACTATTTCTCATTGCTGCATGTTTACATTTCTATTAAATAAAGATCGGGGCGGAGCAAGATGGCCGAATAGGAACAAATCCAGTCTCCAACTCCCAGCGCGAGCGACACAGAAGACCGGTGATTTCTGCATTTTCAAGTGAGGTACTGGGGTCATCTCACTAGGGAGTGCCGGACAATCTGTGCTGGTCAGCTGCTGCAGCCCGACCAGCGAGAGCTGAAGCAGGGCGAGGCATCGCCTCACCTGGGAAGCGCAAGGGGGAAGGGAATCCCTTTTCCTAGCCAGAGGAACTGAGACACACAACACCTGGAAAATCGGGTAACTCCCACCCCAATACTACGCTGTAGGCTAACGGGCACACCAGGAGAATATATCCCACACCTGGCCAGGAGGGTCCCACGCCCACGGAGCCTCCCTCATTGCTAACACAGCAGTCTGCCACGATCTAACCACA
>NW_012115788.1:3428829-3475530 GCF_000951035.1 Colobus angolensis palliatus | reverse complement strand
GCACACCAACATGGCACAAGTATACATATGTAACAAACCTGCACGTTATGCACATGTACCCTAGAACGTAAAGTATAATAAAAACAAAAAGTAAAAAAATAAATAAATAAATAAATAAATAAATAAAGATCAAGGAAGTATTTCGTTTTCAATGTTTTGTTTTTCAATGTCAGGAGTTTGAGGCCAGCTTGACCAACATGGAGAAACCCATCTCTACTAGAAATACAAAATTAGCTGGGCGTGGTGGCACATGCCTCTAATCCTAGCTACTCAGGAGGCTGAGGCATGAGGATCGCTTGAACCCAGGAGGCAGAGGTTGGAGTGAGCTGAGATTACCCATTGCACTCCAACCTGGGCAACAAGAGGAAAACTCTGTCCCCCTGACAAAATAAAAACATCAGATCACATGAAAATCTTATATGTTTATGGTAAAAATCAATGATTAATTTTAAGGGAAATAAATGGATCGTCAATGCCCTTCGGTTCCCTAAATACAGTACAGTTTATAAATAGTATATAATTAGAGGGCATCCATTCAAAAAGTGTACCAGGCACACTAAAATTTATCATGTCTACATGCTATTTTCAAGATTTTAAGGAACATTTATTTCAATATTCATTGGATGCAAAAATATATCAAAATAAAAATGTACATTTCAATATATTCTGAGTAGAGATGAATATCATGATAATTTTTTTCACTAGTAATATGAAAGTGAGCATGTGTTACTTTTCGTTCTGCTATAATTCATTTGAAGGAATAAAATAGGTATAAAATAAAATAATTTCCAGTCATACAGTACAGTAACAGCTTTATTATCAACATAAATTCTTTTATGCTTAAGCCTACATTATTTGAAAAGAAAGTGTGTGGTTAGAAGTACACATGTGAAATTCTTAGTGGGTTAATATGCTGCTGAAATGAGAATACATATAAAAATAAAAAAGTTGAAATTTTCAGTCTAATCTCATTGCATTCATATGGCACTGCTAAATGTATTATTCCATAGTATCAAGTCAATTGTGCTATTTTGAGATAGCAAATATATTTGGCAGCCAAAATGACATAAATTATTAGCATGCATGGGTTTAATGTGGTCTCATCAACCTTTACTCATTGGGCCCTAAATTTGAAACATAATGTTCGCACGATTTATACATGTAAATGTTTATCATTTACTACAATTAGGGAAAAATGAAACTAGAAACTTCAAAGCTTTATATTCCAGGCAAGACATAAAGCTGTGTTTTCTTATAATAAATCTTAACATTTAATTTATATGTATTAGACTTAGCATTATAAAAAGCATAATTAATAAGATTAACCATAAAATTTTGCATCCATGTTGCTGCTATCATTCATTAGTTGTCATTATTATAAGTCTGAATTCTAGAAAAGGTGTAACTCCACTACACATACGTGTATGTACTCTCTATTTAAATTATTTGTGGTTTTAGATGGAAACATCTTTTGGTAGAAATTCAAAAAAAGTTACTTTCAACTCCTATATATTGAAACATATTGATGATCTGAAAAATAAATGACCTACCTTCATCAATGAAATATGTGGTTTTATCCATTAGTACCCAATAATCAATGTATTATGACAGCTTACAGCAATGTGGTCAGCATTTTAAAATTCAAAAAGAAAATACAATTAGTTTGCCACTGCCAAAACAAAATTTGTTAAGAATTTCTCCATCTGTCTACTCATCCACCACCATTTACCTACATAGGACTCATGTATTTTGAAAACAGTTGGCAGTATAAATCCAATAAGGTTAAACTGAAAATTTTAACCTTTATATTTTTATATGCATTCTCATTTCAACAGCATATTATCCCACTAAGAATATTGCATGTAATTTCTAACGAGACACTTCTGTTTCAAATAATGTAGATTTAGACATCAAAAAATATTTATGCTGATAATAAAGCTGTTACTGTACTGTATGACTAGACACTATTTTGTGATTGAATCTTTGAAAATACCTCACAACAAAAACCAATGCCTTAATTTGGGACTTTGAAGACTGAAATTTGATATATATTTATTTTTAAAATGTATATTTATTTTATATAATCTAGAACTACACAAAAACAAAATGGATGGAAGTTCTGAAAATGCTTGTGTGAAGAGTTTGGTGGCTTCCTTCTATAAAATACAATTATAATACTGATCCAAAATGTTATAAAAAATTATTTGAAGGTAATAAAATACACTAAATGAAGGCAAGAACTGAAGTAGAGTTTCCTCTTTAAAGACTCTACTACATGGGTAACCACTGAAAGAGTTTGGTTTTCTTTCTTGGGCGAATACCCTTTGCCCAGTAGTTGTGGAACTGGAGAACTGCAATGGCTTTTGGTAGCAGATATCAGAATGTAGAGCAACAGAGAAGTTAGAAATATAAAGAGGAAAATCAGAAAGTGAGACGGTCATAAAAGGGCTGTGATCCCAATCCTGAGTGTATTTTCCGGCAAAACTACTGGCTGATGTCTAAATATCATAAATTTCTGGGAGCCTAGAAAAAAAGAATAAAAAATGAGGGAGATTGGGGTTGGGAGAATGTACCCTTGAAAAAGGAACATCTCTGGGTAAGATTTGCAACTTTGTTATGCTTGTAAGTCTCCCCAAACTACATACAGCTTAGTTAGCAGAGAATGGAAACCTTATTGGCATGAGAGGGTAGAGACCATCTGGAAATTCAGGGGGACGTGGAAAGTGAAAGAATCACAGAGAAAGTAAACCCTCAAATCATCAGTTGTTTCGTCTTTTTCTACTATTTTTCCACCTATCTTGTGGTCTTTTACATGTGTGCATAATAAAAGCATCTAGCAAGGTGCTATTGCTTTATTTTTTAAACATTAGAATAGTCTCTATCAACAAATTTATTCTTTAAAATATTGTGATTACTAATATTTGATTTTATTCTTGTCTTCTTCTTTTGGGCTTGCTCATTATGATGCATTTTCTTTGGTATTTTTTTTTTGTTTCTTGCCTTCTACTGGTTTTATAAAGTTTTTCTTATTTTTCTCTTTCCTTTAACTTAAACTATGCTTAAGGTTATCTATAATATTTCTGTATGTTGAGATATTTCCCTTAAAATCTTAGCAAAATATTTCACAGAAGAAATTCTTAAATATTTATTTTCTTTATATTCCTCCTAAATAAAACTCAGTCACCCTCAATGTACATAGTTAAGTTGTCTTAAATTGCATCTTTATTTCTAACTTATAATACTTATTATTGTTAATAATGGTATCTTACCAGAATTACTTTATGTCATAATTACTTTGTGTGATTTGTCTACAAATTTAGCATTTCTTCTTGCATATGAATCTGTTTGAGTTAGTTTACTTTTTCCAGAAAAACAAACTTTTTATTTTTTTTCCCATTAAGATTTTTCAGTGGAAAATTTTCCCAGTCTTGTATGGAAGCATATTTATTTTGTCTTCACTTGAGGTGGGTTATTTTTAGACAAGCATACAGTTTTAGTTTGATAGTATTTCTCTCAGTACTACAAAGATAATCCATTGTCGTATAATCCCCACTTTTGCTTTTGACAAGGTTATTTTCAGGCATTCTTTAATTCCAGGTAATCTGTCTTTGCTTGTTAGAAGCTTTTAATAATTTATTTCTATCTTCAGAGGTCTGCAATTTTATTATGATGCACCTAGCTGTAGAGTCATTTTGCTTTTTATCCTCTCAACTAGTTGTATTTTCTAAAACTAAAATTTTTGAGCCCTTCATATGTATGATAAAATTTCAGCCATTATTGCTACATACATTTTATCCATTTATTACTGATCCTATTATATGCTTGTTGGACCTTTCTCTCTCTCTCTCTTTCTTTCTTTTTTTTTTTTTTTTTTTTTTTTTTGAGACTGGGTCTCACTCTGTCACCCAGGCTGGACTGCAGTGGCACAATCTTGGCTCACTGCAACCTCCATCTTCCACGTTCAAGTGATTCTCCTGCCTCAGCCTCCCAAGTAGCTGGGACTACAGGTGCACCACCACATCCAGCTAATTTTTTTATGTTTTATTAAAGACAGAGTTTCACCATGTTGCCCAGGCTGGTCTCAAACTCCTGAGCTCCAGTAATCCACCTGCCTCAGCCCCCCAAAGTGCTGGGATTACACATGTGAGGCACCATGCTCAGCCAGTATTCTTTCTTATAACTGCTATTTTGTAATTTCCATGTCCTTGTACCTGTGCTGCATTCTTGATAATTTCCCCATGTCTCATATTTCTGTTTATTCATGCTCTCTTCATCTGCCTCTAAACTTCCATGTGAGACATTGTATTGTTAATTCAAATACTATATTTTTTAATTCTAAAGGTTATATGTGAATTACCTATACATGCCAATTCTTTTGTAATAAAGTATTTTCCCATTGGAGTTCAAGTATCATTTTAAACATTTTTTTATAGTCTCTTTTCACATTGTCCTATTAAGTTCTCCAGATTGAAATCTCTTCTTTTTTCTTTCCCAAATATTGTTTATAATGGACTATACTTTTGAGTATTTTTTCAATTTAGGTATTATTGACAGGACAACCAGCTGCAGAGAGGAGCTACCCTTTCTGCTAAGAGCTGAACACTTGCCGGGACAACCTGCCTGCAGAGAGGAGCCACCCACTCCAGGGCCTCCTCTCTGTTAAGAGATGAACACTTGACCTCCATATAGAGAGGAACTACCCACTCTGGGTCTACTCTGAGTTGTTCTAACACTCAATAAAGCTCTCCTTTTCATCTTGCTCACCCTCCACTTGTCAGTGTACCTCATTCTTCTTGGACACAGGACAAGAACTCAGGCAAAGGCACGACCAGCCATAGAGGTTTCTGACCAGAAAAGCAACACCCCAAAGATTCTCCAATATTATGAGTTCAAATATGTCCTGTGGGCCATGTGTTGTAGGCGTATCTTCTTAGATGAATTTCGTCTTTGCTCTGACAGAAGCTAAGTGAATTACAACGTTGAGACTAAGTTTCATGTTAATTTTTTGTTTTGGTATTGCCTAAATCATACAAGTAGTGTAAGTTTGGACCTCACATCAAGAGAAATAACAGAATTGGGGACTTAAATTTTTAATTTTAATTTTTTTTCTACCTCACATCAGATAGAGACAAGCTTCATTGTCTCTGTACCATGTCTGGTACAAATTCCCTGTACCAGAACGTGGAATTTTTCTTGTTCAACTAGTATTTGTGAGTATGGCTTTTTAAAGTTTCTGGTTTTATATTTACTTTCCACTTCTATGTCTTCACCTCTTATAGGCCCAGAACCTCACTCCCTGACCAAGTGTAAAATTAAATAGAATTGTTGTGATATCAGGAGAAACAAAATATCTCCCTGACCTCTCTAGATGTCTGTACCATCAGTTCACGTGTTTCTGTCTCTGAAGCATAGTCCCTGTTTCTCCTGACGTTTTCTCTCTTTCTGGCAAAAAAGAATGTTATTGTACATTACAAATAACTTTTATTAGTTTCTACTCAAAATTTTAACATATTTGTAGTGAGAAAGATGTTTCAATATTTATTTCACCATCTTGCCAGAACAAGATTTCAAGATGGTGTTTTCTAAAACACAAATGGGTGTGTCACACTCCTGCTTAAAATCTTCAATGACTTTATATTTCTATTACCATGAAATTCCATCTCCTTCATATGACATATAAGGAAATCCTACCTTTCAAGTCTAACCTTTTGCTATGGTCTCCTTCACACTCAGTTTTCAGCTATATGGAACTCCTTTCAGATCCTAGGATGTTTCGGTGCTTCCTCGAGGTCTCTGTGTAGGCTTCGTCTAAGAAGTCCTCCTCACCTTTCTCACCCAAACCTACCTACACTCACACATTCAGATACATGTAACTTCAACTGTTGTTTGTCTCTCTTTAAATTTATTTGATCCTTGAAAATCTTCATTAGTTTTCTAACAAGTTAGGTACCCTTCTAGGTGTTTCACAACATGCTATATATCCCATACCATACTACTTATTGCCATGCTTCTTAAATTGCACACTTTGAAAACTAACCTATTAGTGCCATTTGCTTATTCAATGAATATTTATTAAGCATCTACTATGCACTAGATCTTGTTATAATGGGAAGACGGTGGTGAATAAATATATACAAATCCTTACCATGACAACAGGGATCCTATATACTTCTTTTTTTTTAACAAGGTAAATCCCCATTATCTGGCACACTAACTAGCCTTCAGCAGGTATTGAATAAATATCCATTCAATGAATGACTCTTATCTAAGCATTCAGTTAACATATGAACATTCTAAGTTTGACCTCTTTTTTATTACATTAATCTGCTTTTTGAGGTGAAATCACAAAAATAATATAAAGTACAATAAATCACAAAATATTCTGTGATAATGTGTAACATATGAGCTCCTTTCTAAACTTAAACTCTTCATTAAGGCCAGTGAATTTATCATCTTCAGGGCAGTGCATATTGTTGATGTGAATCCTACATAACTAAAAGGTGGGGGAAAAAATCACCAAAAATTACGTGAAAAGACGTGTGGTGTTTTTAAAATTACAAATCTACAGACATGTTCATTTTTATTTGTTTCTTCACTTTCATTTTGCAGATTCTTCTCAAAAAATTGTTCACTGCTATATACACTTCTTTTTCTGCTACATATCTCTACCTCTAATAGCCTTTATTATTACTTCATGTTTCATTTGAGTGGATATTGTTAGTTTATCTGACATATATTTTATTTAAGTTATTATTTACAGATAGGCAATGTTAATAAGTGACTAAGGTCAACTTACGGATTACTGCTTTTAGATTTTTTCATCTTTACCTCAGTCAAATGTGGTCAGTATTTTCTTTTTATAAAAAGAGTCTTAAGTCTATTCATCCAGTAACAGGCTCTGTGACCTTTTAAAGTTTAATTTCCTTGTCATTACTTGAGTCAGAATGAAGATGCAGTCATTTTATTCTCATTTATTTCTAGACCTTTTCTGGAAATCAACAACTTGAAAGGAGAAAAATCATGATTTGTCTGAATAGAAGCCTTTTCTTTAGTCCACAAAGAATGGTTCCTGTCTTCCCTAAACATATTGTGTGATTTGTCTTGTTTGCCAAAATTAAGGCAGCTAAATTCCGTGTTTTGGTAGTCTTGTGCTCTGGCCAGAGTACTGTTCCATATACTATTTTTCACCAGTCCTTGTAGAAAATTTCTTTAAAAATTTTGCAGCTGGTGTTAATGACATCAGTAGCCTCCAGTTTCTAATATTTAGTTTTTAATATTTATTCTATTTACTTTGTAAACATATCGTTAATTTTTTCTGTCTCATGGTGGTGATTGTTTTGCTTTCTCTCCCCTGCTTTTGAAATCAACAATGAAAGAACGCTAAGTTGGACCCCAGAAGTCTTGAAAAGTGCAGCAGTAGAGCTGTCAGCCACAAAGCACTGGCCTTCTGCAGGGACTAGACCAAGGAGACCATAAATCATTTTTTGAACTTTGGTGCCTGCCCTTAAATCACTCACTATTAAATTTCTTAGAATACTATCATTCATACACACACAAAAATATGCATACACACATACTCACATATATATAGTTACATAAATACATACATATTTTATATATCTATATCTATATCTATATATATAGCTGTTAAGATAGTTCTGCAACAACTTGTTATCTACATTCTCTCCTTCCAATCCATCTTAAACCTCTTTGTTTACCTTGTCTACATCCATTACTTGTTACTCGTAAATCCTCTATGTGTTAAGTTGGCAATACTTGGATTTGTTCTTGACATTTCTGCCTCCACCCCAATACCGAATAATCATCACTTCTCTTTTCTAAAACAAAAGAAAGGATTAAATGTTCTATGTTTTACTATTATCCATTGTTTATCTTATTTTACTTTTATCTAAGCACCCTATAAACACTTTTGCAACTGGGAATTTTTAATTTGATCTTTAAATCTTTCAAATTTTCTACTAGAAGCTTCCATTGTTCATTGTTAATGAGTCCTCATCATTCTCTTTGAAAGGTGCAGGCTCCCATATCCTTGACCATCTCCACTATATATGCTGTTTATTTCTATTCTCACTGGGATTTAACCATATTCCTTTTACAACTACCAAATTGCCCACTTTGAGAGTGATTCTTTTCATCTAACATCATAAAATCAGCCAAAGGAGGCTTAAAAGTGGTCTATATTCTCACTTTGTTTTATTATACTTTAAGTTCTAGGGTACATGTGCACAATGTGCAGGTTTGATACATAGGTATACATGTGCCATGTTGGTTTGCTGCATCCATCAACTCACCATTTACATTAGGTATTTCTCCTAATACTATTCCTCCCCCATTCCCCTACCCCCGGCAGGCCCCAGTGTGTGATGTTCTGTGCCCTGTGTCCAGGTGTTCTCACTGTTCAATTCCCACATATGAGTGAGAACATGCAGTGTTTGATTTTCTGTCTTTGTGATAGTTTGCTGAGAATGATGGTTTCCAGCTTCATCCATGTCCCTGCAAGGGACATGAACTCATCCTTTTTTATGGCTGCATAGTATTCCATGGTATATATGTGCCATATTTTCTTAATCCAGTCTATCATTGATGGACATTTGGGTTGGTTCCAAGTCTTTGCTATTGTGAATAGTACCGCAATAAACATATGCGTGCATGTGTTTTTATAGTAGCATGACTTATAATCCTTTGGATATACACTCAGTAATGGGATTGCTGGGTCAAATGGTATTTCTAGTTCTAGATCATTGAGGAAGCACCACACTGTCTTCCACAATGGTTGAACTAATTACACTCCCACTAACAACATAAAAGCATTCCTATTTCTCCACATCCTCTCCAGCATTTGTTGTTTCCTGACTTTTTAATGATCGCCATTCTAATTGGCATGAGATGGTATCTCATTGTGGTTTTGATTTGCATGTATCTGATGACCAGTGATGATGAACATTTTTTCATGTGTCTGTTGGCTGCATAAATGTCTACTTTTGAGAAGTATCTGTTCGTATCCTTTGCCCACTTTTTGATGGGGTTGTTTGTTTTATTCTTGTAAATTTGTTTGAGTTCTTTGTAGATACTGGATATTAGCCCCTTGTCAGATGGGTAGATTGCAAAAAAATTCTCCCATTCTGTAAGTTGCCTGTTCACTTTTATTTAATTAGCTGAGGTATGTCTATCCCTTTTCGTTAAACACTGAAAACTGTTAATATATACATTTTAAAAAGTGGTTTTGTATCTGGATTTTTACATGCCAATTTAAATATTTGGTTTCAAAGATAACTTTTAGTTACAATATTTATTTCTTGCATGTTTTCTGTGAATGTTGAGATTCTTTCTAATATTATCCTTTATGTTATATGATTAATGTCACAGTCAATTTAAATTGCTATATTTTTTACAATCCTTTTTTGCATTTTTTAAGATTGTTATAAATTTCATTTTTCACCCTTTCCAAAGACTTATCTATAATTTATCCATTCCAATATACTCTAAAGGTTTCAGATGGCTTACATATATATATTAGTATAAATACTACCCTCATGTGGCTCTTCTCAATTGCTGACTGATGTAACATCCCCAATCTCAGTCCTATATCTTGCAATAAATATTTCCCTATTATCCAAAACTAAATTTGTTATGCTAAAATATATCTAACTTCATTTTTCACAGTGTACCATAGGTAAAAACCTTTCTTTCCAATGTATTCTTTAACAGTTTTGATTTCACAATATGTTGACCAGACATTTGTGTGATTTCAATGATTTCACTGACATTATCATAACCTATTTCCTTCTCTTGGTCCTTTCATAAAAGATTCTGTATTGATCCCATTTCCTCTTTTCCTTCTTCATTTGGTGTTTAGAGATCTTTATCCAATTTTTCCCATTAGTTTTAAAGTTTCTTTTCTCTTTTATTTTCTCAAGCCAAAGATTTGCTTTCTTTTTCTTTTCGTTCTCTCTCTCTCTCTCTCTCTCTTTTTTGACAGAGTCTTTCTGTTACCCAGGCTTGATGGAGCGTAATAGCATAATCATAGCTCAATGCAACCTTGACCTGCTGACTTCAAGCAATCTGCCTACCTCAGCTCCCAAGAAACTGGGACTATAGATGCACACCAAGACATCCGACTAATTTAATTTTTTGTTTTTCATAGACAAGGTCTCTCTATATTGCCCAGGCTGGTTTTTAACTTCTCTATATTGCCCATGCCTCAAGCAATTCTATCCCACCACCCCCTTCCAAAGTGCTGGGATTACAGGCATGAGCCACCACACCCAGCTCAAAGCCTTGTCTTCTGTGTGTGTTCCCCATATCCTGTTCCTATGACCACTGCCTCTCCAGCTTTTCTCCTTTCTTTCATCCTATCCCTATCACCATCTCTGTAAAACCATGTCTTCCTGTATTCTACTCTTACAGGAAATTTCACTGAACTGAGATTACGAACTCAATTTTTACCTTCTTTTTTCTCTAATTTAGCATCCCTTTTATGATGATAACATGGTTATGAGCAATGTGCACAAAATGCCCCATTTTCACCTCAAAACTTATAGAAAAAGTTAACTTCTATTATGTCTAGACAAACATTTTAACATAAAAACGAATTTCTCTTAGTTCCACCAGCTTAACCATTTTCAATTCAATATTTTACATAATATGTGATTACTCAATTAAGTAGTATACTTTTGTTTTTTATGTCATTTTGCACCTTTTTTAGTGTGAATAATTTTTTATTATGACAGTCTATCAATTTGTTATATAAAAATTTACCTACTATTCCTCTTAATAATGTCTGTTAATGTTTATTAAATGATGACAACATACAGGCATTGTTCTATACACTTCATATTTATTAACTCACTTAATGCTCATAATAGATCTATGAGGTTAAGTATTAGCATGATCTTCATGTTAAATGTATTGGCCTTCCATCCAATTATCTTCCTTCCTGTGTTCCCCATGCCTTTGCTTCCTATATTCCTATTGAACTAATTGCTCAACTTTAAAACTACAGTGTTCTCTTAGACATTTTCATTTTCAAGTGCCCCAATCATCAAAACCTTTCATTTTCACCTCTGAGATACCTTTTTAATCCTTAAAAGACAGGGCCTCGCTCTGCTTCCTGGGTTGGAGTACAGTGACACAATCATGGTTCATGACAATCTCAAACTCCTGGGCTTAAGGAATTCTCTGGCCACAGCCTCTCAAGTAGCTGGGACTACAAGTGCACACAACCACACCCAGCCATTTATTTTATTTTTTTGTAGAGACGATATCTCACTGTGTGCACAGGCTGGTCTTGAACTCCCGGGCTCAAGTGATGCTCCCGCCTCTGCCTCCCGAAGTGCTGGGATTAAAGGAATGAGCCAGTGCACCTGACCTGAAATGTCTCATGTTTGCCCGTAACTTTCAATCACCACTATGTCTGTGCCAGCCTAGACATTTCACACATGAACAGAGACAGGGCAAGAATGCACTCCCGGAAAAGGAGACATCTCTCTAATCTACTCAACCCTCACATCTGAGCTCAACATGTTAGCTCCTCAGTGAAGCTCTCTCTGACTTCTCTGAACATGTTGAATGGAGCCCTTCCCTATGCTCAAATAATTAAGTAGCTACTTCTCTTAGAAACACTGCAGTGCCTTTTATCAGTAAACTCATCGTTTTCTCAAGGCCTATGTCAAAAGACCTATTGGATTGCACAAGACTATGAATCCTCTCTTTACACTAGAAGTTGACTTTCTGTTTTTCTAAAGCAAACATATACAAGGAAATGGGATTTTATCTCAAAAATTGAAGTGTTATAGTGGCAAGAATAATAACCAACTGCTAAGTCATTTTAAAGTTTACACTTAACGGGCAGCCAAATAGGAGTATTTGCTTCCTAGCCTATAAATCTCCACACAGCAGCCTGGCAGTGCATATGGTTAAACTGTATACCTCAGCAAAATATTAAATCTATTCATGCCTTGGGCTACTGAATCCACCAGGAAGCATTAAAAACAATAAATTTTAAATTGTGAATAAATGAATAAATATATGAATAAATTTTTTAAAAATCTACTGAATGCTTTTAAGTGTGTAAGGTCCTCAATAAGTAAATATATTATTTTCTTTCTTTATGTAGAATAGAGTCCCAAAAGTGAGATATCTTGTCAAGTTAAATTTTTTTTTATCTTATCTCTTCAAATCCAGAACACTACTCCCGATGACATACTATATATACGTTATTTCTTAAACTTCTAATGGAATACCCCTAGATCCTTTTCAGTGTCTCAGATTTCAATCATAACTTTATCCGACCATAAATGAAAAACTTCTGCGAGTAGTTTTAGATTCTCTTTTCCCTTGGGTGTCTCTCTGGTTTATTACTATCTTTTAAAACCCAATAAGTCTATTCCTGGAACTATAAACTCACAATAGCATCTTTCAGAACCAGGCCATTCCTGGATAAAATTTACAGACCATTTAGCCAGTGAAGTAGAAGTATTTTCAAGTTTTTCAAGCAGTTTTGTGGGGTTTTTTTGTTTTGTTTTGTTTTGTTTTGTTTTTTGGCTTCCTATGCAATCACCAAATGATGCCAGTCTTTCTGCTGACCTGAAACCCAGCTCGAGATCCCTAACTCCTGATATTTGAATAAACTCAAATACATCCTTTTGATTTACTTTTTCACCAGAATCAGGAATCCTACAACATAATGTCTTGTTGGGAAACAGCTTGTCCTCATGTAAGAAATTTCAAATTCTATTGTTCTTAATTATTTGCTCTTCTTTTGTCTTCTTAAGGTTATTATGGAATAGCCAAATATTTTTTTCTTAACTATTTTTCCACTTGGTTTCTTACTCCCTTCTTTTATCCATTCCAAATTATAAATGTACTCCTCTTCCTCCTTTTCCTTTTTAGCCCTTATTTCTTTTATTTCTCTTCAGTTTCTTTTCCTTCTTCTTATCCTTATTCTAGTTCCCATTTGCTGTCGATAACTTGAACTTCAAATGGCTCCTATAGCTGAATCCAAGCTCAGCATATCTGAAACGTTTTTCCTCTGGTTGGGCTTACAAATTTGTTTCTTTCACACATTGTACATTGCTCCTCCCTCTCTTCTTTATCTGTATGCTGGAAGTAAGCCCATATCCTGGTGAAGCTGATTCTACTTTACAGTACTCTACACCTAGCACCCACTCTGATCCAGTCCAGTATCCACCACTCATTGCTGATGCTTATCTCAGAGCAGTTAAGTACATGAAATCTCTTGTCACAGGGCTGAGGTTCAAATCCAAGGTCTGCATCTTACTAGCAGTGTGAGCTTTGACAAGATCTGTTTTATTATGTTTAAAATTAGAATAACAATTCTACTATGAGATCTTAGATCTGCCCTGTGGTCTGTTTACTTTCTCTTACAAGGCTATCTCAGATCTCAGATAAAATCAGCCTTTGAAGACTTAAAGCAACCATAGCATCTTTTCTAGCATGAAGGGATAGCTAACTCAACCCAAGAACAACCTCACTAAAGTCACCATTCCTTTGAGCTCAATGTATATGATCACAATCCTACAAAGAAGTGTGCGCTCTCCTCTAAGAAACTGATGGAATTAATTCAACCAAAACTCAGATTTGGTCAAGAGTTTATGCTTACTATGTTTCATTCCAATAGTGTATATACCTTCTCTGGTCTGATCCAACTGCCATTCTCTCTCTTGCTATATTAATTTTCTGTTGCTGAATAAACAATCACAAATCTAGTGACTTAAAACAAAACACATTTTTTATCCCACAGTTTCTGTGGGACAAAGGTCTGGGCAGTTTTTATGGATTCTCTACCCTGGTTCTCACCAGGCTGCAATCAGGATGTCAGCCAGGTTGAGTTCTTATCTAGAGACTCACCTAGGGAAAAAACCAAGTTCATTTGGGTCATTGACAAAATTAATTTCCTTGTTGTTGGATGTATGCCTTAGGGATCTGGATTTTTCCTGGTTGGTTTCTGGAGGCTGCCCTCAGGTCTTAGAAGTCACCCACAATTCCCTGTCGTGTGATCCTCTCTGTAGGCAGTTTACAACATGGTAGTCTACTCCTTCAAGACCAGCCATTGAATCTCTCATTGCAGTTTGCTGAGGCAGAGTCTTCTTATAGACTGGCTGGTTCCTCACCATTTAGATCTTATTTTAAAAGACTGTTCCTGAATATAGCAGATAGAGAGATCCTCCTATTATTCTAAATTATAGCATATGTAACAATGTAACATAGGCATGGGAGTGACATACCATCACCTTAACCATATTTTATTGTTAGAAATAAACAACAGTTTCCACTTGCACTCAGGAAGAGGGGATTATACCAGGACATGATTCACTGTGGCTTGCCATATGACAATCTGCCATGCTTGCCTTGCAAGACATTCTATTACTTTGCCTCTAGCATCTTCTATGCCATCACCAAACTCTTTCATATCCTCAATCTCCATGTATTGAAAAGATTCACATCACTTTGTTATCTTAACCCAAAACTAGAGAACATATTTTGCTCTGGAGCCATCTCAAGTAAAAGGTACCACTTCTAATACCCCATTTGGCTTAGAGCCTGTGGAAGGAGACAGGGCTCCTCTCTGCTCCCTAGTGCCAGCCCCAGGCCATTTCTCACCCATTCCTCCTGAAAAAACCCTTGTTTCTCTAAGCCTCACAGTGTCTACCTACACAGCTTCTAGTTTCTATTGTAGTCTGACCTTCTCCAATCATCTGAATCCTTTTCATTTATCAACAGTTTTACTTCAGGTTTTCCCTATGCCTGTATATCGCTCACGCTCAGTGACTTCATTTATGTCTCTAAATCATCTGACGCTCTTTCCCCGTTTGATCTCATAATGCTTATCTCCAAATATATTTGTCTTCACTCCACCACTGTAATGTACTACTATGCTTACACTTTAAATAATATCCATTATTGACTCTATAAGCCCTCCAAACTTTCATTCCAAGTATCTCATTCTCTGACAACAACTCTCTTGTTTTCCATCTCACTTACTCAAACACAAGACTTATTTTTTCCTCCAATATTCTCTCTGCTCTTTGCCCATGGCTGGCTCCTCACCATTTAGATCTTAGAAAGACTGTTCCTGAATATAGCAGATAGAGAGATTCTCGTATTATTCTAAATTACAGCATATAATTTATTTCTCATATAACATTGATCCCAACTGTAATAATTTATTTGTTTGCTTGTTCATTTACTCTAATTTAACAACCTCAGAAGATTTTTAAACCCATGAGGACAGAAATGATGTTTATTCATCTTTTTGCCAGTGTATATCAAATATTGTGGCAAGAACAAAATAAGATTTTTCATATAATGATGATAATAATAGCCAGTGTTTATTGGGTTTTCATAATGTCCCAGACACTATTATAAGCACTTTGTACATTACCTCACTTAGTCCTCTCGGTAAGTCTATGAAGTAGATGTTATGATTCCCTCTGTTGGAAAGATAAGGAAACTTTCCATTGTAACACAGACAGTGAGTGACAGAACCAGGAAGCCTGGCTGCAGCTTCTGCTCTTCATCTCTGCATTTGACTGTTTTCAATGTTAAATAAATTACACTTTTAGAATTATCCTAATCACAAATAAGCTAGAAAAGTCAAAGTATGTATACAGTATATGTATGTATATATGTTATACACATACACATATGTCATATGGATATGAATATAGATAAATAATATTTCGAAAATATTTAAAGGTAATGAATATTTATTTTTATTTTTAATTTATTTGTAATATAGATGTACTAATATTTTCTGGAAGAAGAAACAAAGAACAAAAATGGAAGATAACATGCCCAAGGTTAGATAACTTGTTAATGGGAGAAAGAGATTTTCAACTTAGAAGTATTTTGCCATTATTTTCTCACTATCAATGAGTCACTATCAATAAAGATGTGTGGATGGGTACATATAGATGTGTGAATGTGTACATTCATTGAATTTAAACAAATTATAATTTGCTTTTAACTCAATGAATGTTCTGAATAAGTATTATAAAACAGGACAAATAAAGATGATTTATTAGCTGAATTAGGACATAATTTATTACACTATAGTTTAAATTATTTAAACTTTTTTCTTTATCTTTTTAGGAACATATTTTCTTTTATTAAGGGGATATTTTTTATTTTATACCAACTATCTTTCCCCCAAAAAGTTTTGAAGTTGTTTATTGCTTTAGCAGATGAATTTATAATTAAAAGCAATGTTGAGTTTAAAGTAAAAACTTTCATTGATTTAATAATACATATTAAATGTTAATGAGCTTTAGTATATTAGAACACAATGTAAAGTTTTTAAATACTGTAATATATATGGTTTACATTTCACAGTTACAAAAAAGTTGAAGAAAATTTCAAGCTACATCATTCGAATCCTGTAGTATTTTCCTAGACTTGAATCAACATTTTTGTCTAAACTGTAAGTGCATACTGAAATAGCATTTTTAAGCTAAAGATGTATAGAAGGAAAAAGCAACCAGTGAAGAAGAATTTCAAGTCCTTTCCTTTGAGCATAAATTTTTTTTTTTTTTTTTTGAGACGGAGTCTCGCTCTGTCGCCCGGGCTGGAGTGCAGTGGCCGGATCTCAGCTCACTGCAAGCTCTGCCTCCCGGGTTTACGCCATTCTCCTGCCTCAGCCTCCCGAGTAGCTGGGACTACAGGCGCCCGCCACCTCGCCCGGCTAGTTTTTTTTGTATTTTTTAGTAGAGACGGGGTTTCACAGTGTTAGCCAGGATGGTCTCGATCTCCTGACCTCATGATCCGCCCGTCTCGGCCTCCCAAAGTGCTGGGATTACAGGCTTGAGCCACCGCGCCCGGCCTGAGCATAAATTTAAGAAGAGAATCTACCTTTAATATATGAAGGATTGTTTTAACAAATTTTTAAGTGTACAGTAAGGTATCATCAACTACAAAACAAAATTGTACAGCACATCTCTAGAACTTATTCATCTTGTATTATTGAAGTTTGTACTCAAACAGCAAATCCCCATTTCCTTCTCCCCAGAGCCTTTAGGAACCACCATTTTACTTTCTGTTTCTGATTTTAACCATTTTAGATACATGTAATATTTGTCATTTTGTGGTGTATTCATTTCACTTGGCATAATGTTTTCGAAGTTCACTCATGTTGTTGCAAATGGGATTATTTCCTACCTTTTTATGGTTGAATAATATTCCACTGTATGTATGTACATTTTCTTTATTCATTGTCTTTCTTCTTTATGTTTCTCTTTTTATGTGCATTTACATTTAAGAAGAAACTTAAAGGTTTAGCTGATATTTTAAAGTCATACAGGCTTTACTTTTTGTTATTTTAACTAAATTTTAAAATTCAGAATACATTTATATTAAGAAGTGAAAAAGAGTAGATTCAGTATCTCTTTTAGATACAGGCAAAAGTGGCCTCACATTCAAAAGGCTTATGTGTATTTCTTTGTCTATCTCTTTGATGGAAGACCCTGCTGTCAGAATGTGTACTTTGGCCAGAGAGGTAGCCATGGGGACACTGTGTGCAAGCAATATGTTCGAGCTTGGATGTGCAAGTAGAAATGTCCACAGGCAGGCATGGGAGGCCACATGGACTATAGAAAGGAGATGGTGGGGAGGGGCAGGGAGAGAAAGAGGCAAACCCAAGTTTCGGTTCATTTTCATTTTAAAGGTGTGTATTTTTCGAATGTAGAAATCATTATTTTTTAAAACTTTTACTTTAGTTTGAGGGGTACATGTGCAGATTTGTTATAGAAGTAAATTGCATGTTGTGGGGGTTTGGTGTACAGACTTTTTCATCACCAAGGTAATAAGCATAGTACTCAATAGGTAGGTTTTTTATCCTTCCCATCCTCCCGCCCTCCTCCCTCAAGTGGGTTCTGGTGTCTGTTGTTCCCATCTTTGTGTCCATAAGTACTCAATGTTTACCTCCCACTTATAACTGAGAACATGTGGAATTTGTTTTTCTGTTCCTGTGTTAGTTCACTTTAGATAACGGCCTCCAGCTACATCCATGTTGCTGCAAAGGACATGATCTCATTCTTTTTTATGGCTGTGCAATATTCCATGGTATACACGTACCATATTTTCTTTATCCAGTCTACTGTTGATGGGTATTTAGGTTGAATCCATGTCTTTGCTCTTTTGAATAGTGCCAAGAAGAGTATACATGTGCATGTGTGTTTATGGTAGAATGATTTATATTCCTTTGAGTATATACCCTATAATGAGATTTCTCAGGGTATGGTAGTTCCATTTTAAGTTCTTTGAGAATTAACCAAACTGCTTTCCACAGTGGCTGAACTAATTTACATTCCCACCAGCAGTGTATAGGCATTTCCTTTTCTCTAATCCTTACCAACATCTGTTATTTTTTGACTTTTTAGTAATAGCCATTCTGACTAATATGAGATGGTATCTCATCATGGTTTTAATCTGCATTTCTCTTATGCTTGGTGATGCTGGGGTTTTTGTAGTAGTAATGTAGAGGTGTTCATAATAGCCTCTGAGAGTTTCTTGTATTTCTGTGAGGTCAGTAGTAATGTCCCCTGGGTCATTTCTGATAATGCTTGTTTGGATCTTCTCTTTTTTTCTTTATTAGTCTAGTCTAATAGTGGTCTACCTATCTTATTTATTCTTTCAACAAACCAGTTTCTGAATTTGTTCATCATTTCTATGACTTTTTAAGTCTCAATTTCATTCAATTCAGCCCTTAGTTTGGTTATTTCTTGTCTTCTGCTAGCTTTGAGGTTGTTTCCCTCTTGTCTTTCTAGTTCTTCAAGGTCTGATGTTAGATTGTTAATTTGAGATCTTTCTAACTTTTTGATATGGGCATTTAGCACTGTTAACTTTCCTCTTAACGTGCTATGTCCCAGAAAGTCTAGTATATTGTATCTTTGTTCTCATTAGTTTCAAAGAATTTCTTTATTTCTGCTTTAATTTCCATTATTTACCCAAATTAATTCAGGAGCAGGTTATTTAATTTCCATATAGTTGTATGATTTTGGTTGATCTTCTTAGTATTGATTACTATTTTTATTGCACCATAGTCTGAGAATGTGGTTGGTATGGTTTCATGTTTTTAATGTTTTCTGAGAATTGTTTTATAGCTGATTATGTGGTCAATTTTAGAGTCTGTGTCATATGCAGATTAGAAGAATGTGTATTCTGTTGTTTGGGGGTGGAGAGTTCTGTAGATGCCTGCTAGGTCCAAATGGTCAAGTGTCGAGTTCCAATCCTGAATATCTTTGTTAGTTTTCTGCCTTGATGATCTGTCTCATAATGTCAGTGGGTGTTGAAGTCTCTTGCTATTATTGTGGGGTTATTTTCTTCATAGGCCTCTAAGAATTTATTTTATAAATATGGGTGCGCCTGTGTTGGGTGCATGTATATTTAGAACAGGTAAGTCTTCTTGGTGACTTGAACTATTTATGATTATGGAATGCCCTTCTGTCTTTTTTGATCATTGTTGGTTTAATGCCTCTTTTGTCTGAAATTAAAATAGCATTCCATTTGCTTGGTAGATTTTTCTCTATCCTTTACTTTGAGCTTGTTGGTGCCATTGCATGTGAGATGGGTCTCTTGAAGACAGCATACAGTTGGGTCTTCTCTCTTCATCCAACTTGCCACTCTGTGCCTTATAATTGGGACATTTAGTCTGTTTACATTCAGTGTATATATTGATATGTGCAGATTTGACCCTGTCATTGTGTTGTTAGCTGGTTATTATGTAAATTTGATTGTGTAATTGCTTTATGGTGTCAATGGTTTATGTAGTTAAGTGTGTTTGTGTTATGACTGGCTACAAGCTGTCATTTGTATATTTAGCACTCCCTTAATGACTTTCTATAAGGCATGTCTGGTGGCAATCAATTTCTTTAGCATTTGCTTGTCTGAAAAGGATCTTATTTCTCCTTTGTTTACAAAGCTTGGTTTGGGTGGATATGAAATTTTTGGTTGGAGTTTCTTTCTTTTAAGAATGCTGAATATAGGCCCCCAATCTCTTCTGGCTTATAGGGTTTCTACTAAAAGGTCCACTGTTAGCTTACTGGGGTTCCCTTTGTAGGTAACCTTCCCCTTTCTTTCTAGCTGCCTTTAATACTTTTAATTTCATTTTTACCCTGGAGAATCTGATGACTATGTGTCTTAGGGATGGTCATCATTTATAGTATCTTGCAGGGATTCACCGAATTTCCTGAATTTGAATGTTGGCTTCTCTAGTGATGATAGGGAAATTTTTTGTGGATGATATTCTCCAACATGTTTTCCAAGTTGCTTACTTTCTCTCCCTCTTTTTCAAGGATGCCACTGAGTTGTAGATTTGTTTCTTTACATAATACCATATTTCTCTGAGGTTTTGTTTACTTTTTTTTCTTCATTTTTGTCTGACTAAGTTCATTCGAAGAACTGGTCTTCAAGCTCTGAAATTCTTTCCTTAGTTTGGGCTATTCTGCTGCATTATGAAGTTCTTGTAGTGTCCTTTTCAGCTCCGTTAGATCAATTTGGTTCTTTCTTAAAGTGGCCATTTCATCTTTCAGCTCCTATACTGTTCCATGTATTCCTTAGATTTCTTGAATTTGGCTTCAACTTTCTCCTAAATCTCAACGATCTTCATTCTTATCCATATTCTGAATTTCACGTCTGCCATTTCAGCTATTTCAGTCTGGTTAATAATCATTGCTGAGAAACTAGTGCAGTTGTTTGGAGCTGAGAAGACACACTGACTTTTTCATTTGCCAGAGTTCTTGCACTGGTTATTTCTCATCTATGTGGGCTGATGTTCCTTTAATCTCTGAAGTTACTGTTCATGGATGGGGTTTTTTGCTTTTGTATCCTTTGATGCCCTTTGGTGGTTTGATTGTGAATTAAGGTGGGTTTGGTTAACTGGCTTTCATTCCGGAAAATTTCAGGGGACCAAGGTTTGGCTCAGCACTCCTAGGCTGCATGCTCTAACTCTTGGGGGCTGGTACTGAGCCCCTGGCTTTATTCTCTGGCCCCTTGAGATTAGGAACCTGCTGCACTAGAGGGCCTGAGGTGTTCCTGGTCCACTTGCTCCAACACCCAGCCAAAACACTTTGTTGCCAGCCAAAACACTTCATTCAGGTGGTAGTGGCAATATCCATGCTCACTCATGTTTGCCAGTGTAACTGCCCAGTGGGTTCACCTTGGTTGCTGCATAGACAGAGCCAATTTATCAAGGCAGGGGAATTACAATAGAGAAAGAGTAATTCATGCAGAGCCAGCTGTGCAGGAGAACAGAATTGTATATTATTACTCTAATCAGTCTTCCTGACAATTCAGGGATCAGAGTTTTTTGTTGTTGTTTTTGTGTTTAATTAAAAAGTAAATTTTAATGTCAAAAATGCAAACTTGAGGAGGGCAGAAAGATCACACACAAGGTTATCACTTCACACTTGGAGGGTTGCACAGTGGCCAGGTAGAGGCGCTCCTCATTTCCCAGATGGTGGGCAACTGGGCAGAGGTGCTCCTCACTTCCCAGAAGGCAGGGGGACCGGGCAGAGGCACTCCTCACATCCCAGATGGTAGGAAGGCCTTTTAAGGATAACTTGGTGGGTAGGGGGACAGTGAGTCAGGAGTGTTAATTGGTTGGGTTGGAGATTAAATCATAAGGAGACAAAGCTATCCTCTTGTGCTGAGTTAGTTCCTGGGGCAGGGGGGGCACAAGACCAGATGAGCCAGTTTATCCATCTGGATGGTGCCAACTAATCCATCAAGAACAGGGTCTACAAAATATCTCAAGCACTGATTTGGGATTTTACAATTGTAATATTATCCCCAGGAGCAATTTGGAGAGGTTTAGAATCTTGCAGCCTCCAGTTGCATGACTCCTAAACCATGATTTCTGATATTGTGACTAATTTGTTAGTCCTGCAAAGGCATTCTGGTCCCCAGGCAGAAAGGGGGTTTGTTTGAGGAAAGCGGTGTTATCATCTTTGTTTCAAAGCTAAACTATAAGTTCCTCCCAAAG
Organism: Colobus angolensis palliatus; assembly: GCF_000951035.1. Classification (NCBI taxonomy): domain Eukaryota; kingdom Metazoa; phylum Chordata; class Mammalia; order Primates; family Cercopithecidae; genus Colobus; species Colobus angolensis. The sequence continues at coordinate 3,453,512 of NW_012115788.1, read as the reverse complement.
TTAGTTCATCCTATGCCTAGGAATGAACAAGGAAAACTTGGAGGTTAGAAGCAAGATGGAGTTGGGTTATATCAGAACTCTTTCACTGTCTCAATTGTAATTTTGCAATGGCAGTTTCACCAACAGCTGCAGTGGTGTGGTTGGTTGCCTATACATAGGTGGGGCAGCGATAGGGGTGCTAGCATCAGTGCACACACTCATGCCAGTGGTGGTGGTGGCACAGTAGGTCCGCTCATCTGTCATTGAACATTTAGGCTCTTTTCATCTGTTGGTTATTGTGAATAATACTGAAATAAACAAGGAAGTGCAGATATTTATTCAATATCCTAATTTCAATTCTTTTGGATATATGTCCAGAATTGTCATTGCTGGATCATATGGTCATTTTACTTTTAAGTTTTAGAGGAACATCTCCATACTGTTTGCCATAAAGGCTGCACCATTTTACATTTCCAGCAGTGTACAGGGGTTCTAATTTCCCCACATTTTCACCAACATCGTATTTTCTTTTTTATTTAATAGTGGCCATCCCAACAGGTTTGAGATGATATCCCTTTGTTCATTCAATTTGCATTCCACTGATGATGTTGAGTATCTTTTCATACATACATAGGCCACTTCTATGTCATCTTTGGAGAAATGCCCTTGCAAGTATTTTCTCATTCTTCAGTCAGACAGTCAGACCTTTTTTTTTTTGCTATTAAGTTGCAGGATTTCTTTATATATTTTGGATATTAACCTCTTATCAGGTATATGGTTTCTAAATATTTTTGCCCATTCAATATGTTGCCTTTTCATTCTGTTGATTGGCTTTGTAGAACAGAGCTGTTTTAGCTTGATATAGTCCCACTTGTCTATTTTTGCTTTTGTTGCATGTGCTTTCAGTGTCATATCCAAGAAATCATTGCCAAAAATCAATGTCATAAGGTGTTCCTCCTATATTCTGTTCTATGATTTTTAGAGTTTTAGGTCTTATATTTAAGTCCTCAATATCCATTTTGGGTTAATTTTTGTGTATGATGTAAAATAAGAGTTCAATTTCATTCTTTTGTACATGAGTCTTTATTTTTTCAGCATCATTTTTTGAAGAAACTTTCATTCTTCCATTGTGTATAATTGGCTCTTGTGTCAAAAATCATTTAAGGGTATATGCATGGGTTTATTTCCCAGGCCCTCTATTCTGGGAAAACAACATTAATCCACTTGTACATCTCCATCAGAACTCCTGGGTGTTTAGGTGCATTGTCAATAAGCAGTAATAGTTTGAAAGAAGTATTTTTTCTCTGAGCAGTAAGTCTCAACAGAGGGCTTAAAATATTTAGTAACCTAGGTTGTAAACAGCTGTGCTTCCAACTAGCTGTCATTTTGTGGCATTTATAGAATACAGACAGAGTAGATTTAGCATAATTCTTAAGCAGTCTAGGACTTTTAGAATGGTGAATAAGCATTGGCTTGAACTCAAAGTCACTAGCTGCATTATCCCCTAACAGGCGAGGAAGACTGTCCTTTGAAACTTTGAAGCTAAGCATTGATTTCTCCTTTCTAGCTACAAAAGTCCTAGATAGCATCTTCTTTTCATCTCTACTGAAAATCTATTGTTTATTTTGTGTATCTTCATCAATTATCTTAGCTGGGTCTTCTGAATAACACAGTTATTCTGAATAAACACATTTCATGGCACCCCAAAACAATTTCAATAGTAACATCAAAGATCACTGATTACAGATAACCATAACATATATTATAATAATAATGGAAAAGTTTGAAATGTTGCTAAAATTACCAAAATGAAGGCACGAAGTGAGCAAATGCAGAGTTGCCACAGACCTTCAATTTGTAAAAAAAATAAAATAAAATAAAGCAGTATCTGAAAAGGGCAATAAAGTGAAGCACAATAAAACAAGCTATGTTTGTACTTTGAAATCAGCAAGTGTGACACTTCCAACTTTTTATTCTTCCTTAAGATTCTTTTTATTATTTATTTATTTATTTATTTATTTATTTTGAGGCAGAGCCTCACTCTGTCACTGAGGCTGGAGTATAGTGGCGCAATCTCCGCTCACTGTAACCTCTGCTTCCCAGATTCAAGCAATTCTCCTGCCTCAGCCTCAGAGTAACTGGGATTACAGGTGCTGCCACCACGCCCAGCTAATTTTTGTATTTTTAGTAGAGACAGGGTTTTGCCATGTTGGCCAGGTTGGTCTCGAACTCCTGACTCCCAAAGTGCTGGGATTACAGGCATGAATCACTGGATCCGGCCACCTTCTTAAGATTATTTTTGACTTTCCAGGGTCCTTTGTGGTTTCATATGAATTTTATGATTTTTTTTCTATTTTTGTAAAAATTTTTATTGAAAGTTTGAAAAGGATTGCACTGAATCTTTAGATACTTTTGGGTAGTATATACATTTTAACAATAGTGTCTTCTAATCCATGAACATGGATGTCTGTTTATTTTTGTCTTTTTAAATTTATTTTATTTCATCAGTATTTTGCAGTTTTTAGTGAACAACTGCTTTACCTTCTTAGTTAAATTTATTCCGACATATTTTATTCATTTTGATGTTATTTGAAATGAGATTGTTTTCTTGTTTTTTTCAGACAGTTTGTTGTTAGTGTACAGAATTATAAGAAATAGAAAATCTGAACAGACCAATAATAGTAAGGAGACTGAATCAGTAGTCAAAATCTCCCAACAAAGAAAACCCCAGAACCAGATGGCTTCACTGGTGAATTCTGCCAAACACTTAAAGAAAAACTAGCACCAATCTTTTCAAACTCTTCCAAAAATTTGAGGAGGGAATACTTCCAAACTCATTTTCTCATTTCAGAGGCCAGTATTGCCCTGATACACTTACAATGATATGAAGAAAAAAAAATAAAAAATAAAAAATAAAAAAAAATTCAGGGTAATATCCCTGATGAACATAGATGAAAAAATTCATAACAAATATTAGCAAACTGAATTCAGAAGCACATTAAAAGGATTACATACTATAGCCAAGTGAGATTCATCATTGGGACTCAAGGATGGTTCAACGTAAGCAAATCAATAAATATGACACAATACATGAACAGAATGAAGAATAACAGTGTATGATCCACCTCAGTAGATGCAGAAAAAGTATTTGACAAAATCCAACATACTTTCATGATGAAAACACTCAACAAACTAGGAACAGAAGATAATTACCTCAATATGGCAAGGGCCATACATGAAAAGCTGAGAGTCAATATCATACTCAACTGCGAAAAACTAAAAGCCCTTCCTCTAAGATCAGAAAGAAGGCAAGTATGGCCACTTTCACCATTTCCATTCAACAGAGTACTGAATGTCCTAGAAGAGCAATTAGGCAAGAAAAAGAAATAGAAATCCTCCCAATGGAAAGGAAGACATAAAGTTATCTCTGTTCACAAAGGTCATAATCTTATATATAGAAAACCCTATGGACTCAACATACATCAAAAACTGTTTTTAAAACTAGCAAATGAATTAAGTAAAATTTCAGAAAGCAAACTCATCATGCAAAAATCAGTGGCCATTTAGAATTATTGTGTGACTTAAATATATATCCAAGTCTTTTGTTTAGTTTTCAGGAGCAAGAGGGAAATAGTACTCATTTATCACTACAAAAAATTGTTGACCATATGCACCTGTATCTACATAATTACAGCTACATATGAACATATTTTGTAGGGCATATAACATAGGACAGTAGCTCCCAAATGGCATTTAAATTCTTGATATTAACACCCTCTAAAATGTATTTGCTTTACACACTAGAGACAAACAGCTTGTGATGTCACCTTGCCCCAGGAGACAACATTGCTTTTTTCACAGCTATGACATTTTGTCTTTAAAATGTGTCTTCTCTTTCTGTTGTGAATGGAGAATTTTTCAATTGTTTCTACTTTTTTATGGTTGAAAGATAGAACTGTATTTTCTAGAATAATAATGTTTGAGTTAGGAAAACTTTGAGGCCACTGAATAATTAAGTTTGACATTCTTGACTCTCTGAAAAGCGCCTAAGGTAGGAAGAAGTACCATGCTGTCTTACAAAGTATATTACATTGCTTTTTTTATCATCATTGGAGGTAAATCTCAGGAATGTTAAGGAAGAAATGCACATCAAAAATTTAGCAAATTAGATTTTCCCCCAGATCTTTATGAGATGTGACATTAAGATATCTGGGCATTATACAAGCCAAAATATGATTGTCTCTATTACAGGTCACTCCAATTTTTATTTTATTCTATTGTCCAGAATCCCATTTCTGAGACTTCATCATGTGTATTTACACCAAGCAGGCGGTTAGGAAGTGCCATCTACCGATTGTTTTACTTTCTAAGTTATAGACTCTACAATGCCCTTTCATATGTCAAACTATAATGAAAACAAAACACATGAGAATAGAATCCAAGTATTACTTTAATAGCTTAGGCATTTGTGGTTAGTACAGATGACTTTTTTCTATTTGTTTTCAGAAGCCCAAATACCGTAAATAGAATCCTGCAGCAAGCCTTGTGTTTCAACTGTGTAACAGAGGCTTGAACTGGGGATTTTTAACAATTCTACTTCAAAGGAAAGCAGACTAGTCAGCAGCTCAATTTTGTCCTTTTGAAGCAAACAATAATAGACTTGCCAGTTTGCAAAATGTGCACATATGACTAGTGTATCAACATGGTTAAATAAAAGGTTATTGCATTAAATAAGATGACCTTGCTACCTTTTAGTCGCAGTCTTAGAGAGCAAACTTGTTTTAATTAGCAGTCAGCAAGCAGACTGTAACTTCACTGAAGGAGCATTGAAGAATCACTGCCTATTAACAACCCAGCGGTAAGTAAGCCAGCACAAATACTTATAACCAAATAGTGTGCATTTCAGGAGTGGAAAGGATTAGCTATTGGGCACACAACACAGTGGAGGAAATTGCTTTATTCCCAGTACTGCTGGGTACCAGGAGGCAATCACTGTGCCTCCAGCCCATTAACAGCATTCAGAGTGTTGCTTCCCATAGAAGGGGTTATTGGCTAACCACTGGGTGACCAATTAAATGCTATGAATAAGTCCCAAACCCAGCAGCATGGGGCCTATTTGTGGCACAGTGGTATCATTACTAAAGTGAAAAACTTGATGAGAAAGGAACATATTTAATTATAGAACTATACAAATGGCTAATTAGGACCATAAAGTGAAATGAATGACTTTCCAGTGGATTTTTGAATGTTACTGATAACTGCTCAGCTTCTTTGGAGACCATGAAAGTGATCTACAGCTAGAGCTTGCATGTCATGGTAATGGATGGATCTTCATTAGAGGAAGCTTTTTTGACCTGGTTGCTCAGGTAGCATGGGTTCTAAAGACAATCCTTGATTCCTTTCACTGCAAGGGTTCTTTCACTCCAACCCCCTGGTCTCTCATGAGTTCCGCTTGCTTTCACAATAATTCTTATGGGTTTAAATGCAGAAACATTATCTGCAATAGTCGCCCTCCATCAGTTGGAAAACTGAATGGCAAAAGAGTGTCACTAGTTAGTGGGAAACACCGATCCATGCTTAAGTTTAGCTTTTCAACTCTAGAATTAATCCTAAAATCTGCAATTACACTTTGCTAATTCAGGCATCTCAATTGCTAAAATGTCATGAATCCTTTAAATGGAAGAATTATAATTTAAGGCTGTGTCTACCTAGTGACTAAGATTAAGTTAAGAAAAACAAAAAAAAAGGAACATTGGAAATTGATCTGAAATCATGCAAATAAAAATCAATGTAATTGACTTCCTGCTATCAATTGCTGGAGCATTCTTTTGTTTTGGATGTGTTTATATGTTTTATGTTCATTTTGTAAGTACAGGTTTAATGAAACTAATTTTATTTTTGTTTATCAAAAATTTAATAAACATCTCTAATGTATAAATAAGTGCATTAAAACTGTGCAGAAACATCACCTTCCTGGTAGAGTAAGAAATATTCAATGCTAGCAAAGAATTACACACTTTTAGTCAGGTAACTATACAAAAGGCTTACTTGATGTCACTTAATATTATTGAATGCTTGCCTTTGCTTCTATTTTTATAATTTAATTTTATTTTCATTAAAAAATTATTGTTAAAAGATAAAAAATTCTGCAGTATATATAGTAAAGAGAACAATTTTATCACCTCTGAACTCTGTCTACTAAATTTGCTAGTCACTATTATATTGTAGAGGGCGTAGTAACCTCCTTCCTGGTAATCAAGATTTGGTGAAAGATACTGATGCTAGATGAGTTTATAAACACTGTGGCTAGAAATTTGAATGAGAATGCTATAAATTTTCTACACTGGTAAATACATTATATACTCCTAGATGATTTTATTCAACAGCAAAATCAGGGTCAATATAAATATGTACCCAATTCTGCTTCTGAGAATGCTAGAATAGTGAAAGTGTATACTGACTGACTCCATCTCCACTAATCACAAGAATACTTGTCATGAACTTGTTGATTGACTGCTTAGTCAGAATTCATATAAATATTATTTTATTTTTAACTTAGTGACTGAAACGGTTTGGAGAGTTCTAAAGCTAGCACAGATCTCCAAAGATCATCTGACATGGACCTTTCTATCCAGGCAAACTACATTTTACCCATACAAGGAAGTGATGGCTCCTGACATTTAAAATATCCTCAGATATGCAGAGCCCATGATCTTCCTTTCAGGTCGATGCCCATCCTGATCACATCTGTAACCAAAAAGGCATCCTTCTTAACTCCAGTTTCTCTTGTTAATATTTATATATGTTTTGTCAACATCTGCCCTGTATTTAGTGACCTCTAAAAACATTCCTCACCAGTTAAAAAGAGGCATAAGTATGTAAACCAAAAATAAAATAATAAGCCTCCCAACCAACTGAATGGACTCACTTATTGACCAAAGGGATCCCAAAGAAACCTGAAAAACGAGTTCAGGCCATGATGGGAAGGGAGACCAGACATGCCTCATTATACCCTCTTCCTGTGGTGTTTAGGCACAACAAATCAACATTAACATTAAAATACAGATCCTAAGACTGACAGAACAGACTCTTTGTAGCAAAAAGCTACCAAATTCCAACCTGTTTCCTGTATTGCGTCACACAACAGATAGCAGGCCCTGAAGGCAATACAAATATTTTACCCCAAAATATATTTCTTTGACATAGCTTGAAATGTCTCTGTAAAGCTGTCTCTTGTGGGTAAAATTTGCATTCTATAGAGAATTTCCTCCCTTTTCTAGGTCTTTTCCAAGTCTGATACCTTTTAAGTTCTGAAAAGAGACACTTACAGGCAGGGCATGGTTGCTCACGCCTGTAATACTAGCACTTTGGGAGGCCAAGGCCTGCGAGTATAGTATATATGATTAGTATAGTATAGTATAGTATACAAGATCGGGAGTTTGAAACCAGCCTGGCCAAGATGGTGAAACTCCATCTCTACTAAAAATACAAAAATCTGCTGGGTGTGGTGGCAGACACCTGCAGTCCAAGCTACTTGGGAGGCTGAGGCAGGAGAATCACTTGAACCTGGGAGGCGGAGGTTGCAGTGAGCTGAGTGAGATTGCGCCACTGCACTCTAGCCTAGGCAACAGAGCAAGACTCCATCTCAAAAAAAAATAATAAAAAGAGACATTTACATTGACCATCTATTCTCTCTGAAGTCTGCTACTTACAGGCTTTGTTTACATGAGAAAAACCTTGGCTTCCACAATGCCCCTTATCTTTCTTTTTGAGGGGGGTGCTTAACTCTTCTAAGCATTTGTCAATCAGAGAATCTTTGTATCTACCTATCACCTGTAATACCCACTATCCACGCCTTTTTCCTACTTCCAGATGTCCCACAGTTCTAGGTCAAATCAATGTGTGCCTTATGTGTGTTGATTTATATATTTCCCTGTAACTTCGGACACACTAAAATGTATACAATCAAACTGTAACCTGACTATTTTGGGCACATATTCTCAGGACCTCTTGAGGTTGTACCCTGGGCCATGGTCACTCATATTTAGCTCAGAATAAAACTCTTTAAATATTTTACAGAGTTTGACTTTTTTTTTTGTCAACAACTATAGACACTCAAAAAATTCTTTAAACTTCTCTGGCTCTCTAGAAGTGAGATATTTCAAATGATCATTATTTTTTGCTTTCTTCCTCATAGTTCACTTTAAGATGATTTTTAAGTATATAAACTATAAAAATGTTACATATAAATTAACTCTGCACTGATATTTACTATTATCTTGAAAATTATATTGCCTTTTAATTACATGTCAGGTATTTTGCATAGCATATGTGACTAAAGTATAACTTTTCACTGATTGCATACTGATTCTTTTGGTTGTTTTGGCTTCTGAATCTATTTATCTTAATTAAATTTATCTCTATCCTATTCTTGATGGCATTGTTAATATATCTGTTTCAGATAAAACAAGAACTCTGCCACACTTCCTCATATTCAACTTTAAGATCGTGTTTTCTACTTTATTACCTAAAGCACAAATAAGAGTCTTAAAAATGTTTCCATTACTTTTGTTAAAGCTTTACTTAAAATAGCTAAATAATAGAAAAAAAAAAACAGACAAAAATGTAAACCAAATATAGCTATGCTTTTACTAGGTATTTTTGTTATTTCCTGAAGAAACTCAGTTTGGATTTCAAAGGCTTTGCTGAATCATGTATACTATTTCTGAATGCATTCTTGAGGAAGGACAAAGAAAGATTTTACCCTACACACAAACAACAAATATCTTTAGTATTTGTTCTACTTCTCTTTGCAAATACCACATCACAGGCAGCTAACTCTAGTATTTCTTGTCTCTCTCCCCTTGATAAAACTTTAGCGAACATTAGCCAGTTCTGTTTGGCTTTCCTTTCCCTTTCTTTTCCTAACTCTACTTTCTCACCCCTCCCAGTTTCCTGGCCACCATGCACTGGGGGGGCAGTTTTTGGATGCTTATATTTGATATTTTTGACTCTGTCTCATTCATATGAACAGTCAAAGTAAATGATGGTGAGCTCATTTGAAGGAATATAATCCAATTATAAAGGTAATTATTATGAGCACTATATAACCACACAGATAAATGTTTATGGTGTAATCTCAATGGAAAGAAAAGGACAGATTTTAGTGCAGAATACTTACCAACAAAGATTGTAAAATAAATAAATACATATACTGTTAGGGTAAAAAAAATGTTCATTGACAGGTGAACAGATAGATAAACTATGCTATGGGCACACACTATAATGCTACTCAGCAATACATAAAAATACACACAAACACATCCATGCCTATTGATATGTTTTGGCTCTGTGTCCCTACCCAAATCTCATCTCAAATTGTAATCCCCACGTGTCAACGGTCTGGTGAGAGGTGATTAGATCATGGGGGCAGTTTCCCCAATGCTCTTTCATGATAGTGAGTGAATTTTTATGAGATCTAATGGTTTTATAAAGGGCTCTTCCCCCTTGGCTCATTTGCTCTCTCTTGCCTGCTGCCATATAAGACATGCCTTTCCTTCTATCTTGCCTTCTGCCGTGACTGTAAGTCCCCTGAGGCCTCCTCAGTCATATAAAACTGTGAGTCACCTAAACCTCTTTCCTTCATATATTACCTGGTCTCGGACAGTTCTTTATAGCAGTGTGAAAATAAACTAATACACACACATACACACATACAGGAAATAAAAAAGAAAATAAAATAAATCCAACAGAGATATTAATGAACAAAATTACACATAAGTCTCAAATCTAACTCAATTTTTCAGCAGTCAGTATAATAATGATGACCCGTTCCACAACTCAATGTAATAATCAGATACAATTAATTAGTCTCTTAAGTGAAGCACAAATCCTGAAAATGACATAAAAGAAAAAATTATCATATAGGTCACATTTGATATCATGTTATCAATATAAGAACATCCTCAACAGCATACATTTCTTAAAGACAAGTACACATTTTACATGAGAGTTTTTGAAAAAGTTTGTCTGTATATGTCAGAGTAAATTCAGAAAAAAGAGAAACTAAAAGTGGGGGATGAGGTATGGTGGTGTTTGATGAGTTGCGGAGAAATAATGAGGTCCACATCTGTAGCAGATGGCTAACATTGTAGTTTAAGATAAGCCACACTGTAATGCTTTTTAGAGGAACAAGTAGACTTTAGATGCTTGGTCAATCAACTGGATTTGATGGGTATTCTCTGACAAGTGTTTGAGGTACAGATCTTCTACACTGTCAGTAATATACAAAGCCATAAACTTTACAAACAGGTTGAATTGAAGTAGATTAAGATTCTTTTGTTTGAAAACAGTAGGATTTATAAATGTTTTGCTCCTAGGCAAAACACTAGCTGCAAGTAGTGCACATATATATGTATACGCACTCATAAAATAATCTTGCATCTAATCTTTTCATGTACATGAATTTTAATGGGAGAAATATCTCTTAAAGATAAAATAGTGGAAGCTAGAGAAAGCAAGGAGACACTTCAGAATGAGTAGGTCTAACATTGGTACAAGAGAAGCAAGGCACAAGGATTAGGTAGGAAGAGTTTTAGACTAGTGAACAGTCCAAGAAAATTTTGTCTAAACCAATAAAGAATCCTAGATCTCAAGTTCCCATTTAAAGAGGTCCCAGATCTTATATAAATAGACCGACATTAGTATTCACACTAAGCTCAGACACTGACTGGGAGCAGTCTGTAGAAGCACGTCTTCAGTGTAAATGCAGTGGCAAATTCAAAAGGATCACATATGAGACCATCAGTCCATTACATTCTCTGCAGCAGAATATATATGAGTGGGACATTTTCATGTCCACCACAGGAGGCTTGTTATGTATGTGGAAAACATATTTCTTGTGATTGGCAACATAAATAATACATGTTTGCAATACGAATTAATACTATCTGTGTGTTGTAAAATCAACTTCTAAGGATAAACTTAAAATGTTTACTGGTAGGTAGTCTCTCAGTCAAGCAGAGAAGAAAATGTAAATCTTCTCTGGAATCATATAACTTACAACAGGCGTCATTAAACTTCATTTTAAAGAAAAGTAACACAATCAAAATTACAAGGTACAAAAATGAGTAAGGAACCATGATTGTAAGCCTGTAAAAACAACACACAGTAGAAAATGATATTTAAGAATAAATGTAGATTGTATGCAGTGTCTCACATCTGTAATCTTAACACTTTGGGAGGCTGAGATGGGAGGATCACTTGAGCCTAGGAGTTCATGACCAGCCTGGCCAATATAGCAAGACCCTTTCTCTAGAAATTTTTTTTCAGTTAGCCAGACATGGTGGCACAAACCTGTAGTCCTAGCTATATGGGAGGCTGAGGTGGGAGGATTGCTTGAGTCCTCAAGGTTGAGGCTGGACTGAGCTGTGATGGTACCACTGTACTCCAGCCAGGGCAACAGAGAGAGACCTTGTCTCAAAAAAATTAATTAATTAATATAAATAAATGAATTTAGATATTAGAACTACCAGAAAACAAGATACGAGACAATTGCATTTCATATCATTTAATATGTTTAAAATATAAAAGAGATAAAAATATGCACAAGATATAGATTATAAATATAAAAACAGATTTAAAAAATAATAACTCTAAAATTGGAAAATAATTTTTAAAACTCAATCAATAGATTAAAGTAGGTGTCAGCAAACTATGGCCCAAGGGCTAGCTGCCTGTTTTTGTAAATCTGTTTTATTAAATACAGTCATGCCCATTTGTTTATCTATCATCTATGGCTGCTTTCATGCTACAATGGCAAAATAGCATGGTGGCAACAGAAATCACAGGAGCCACGAGCCTGACAAACAAGTTGACACTCTGGTACTTTTAATAAATAACTCCTGGATTAAACAGATGATTAGATTCAGCTGAAGAAAGAATTAGTTCATTGGAAGAAGGAGTCAAAGAAATTATCCTGCATGCAACACAGAAGAGACAAAGACATGGAGTATATATGAAAGGGTTGGTATATAGGGATGATAAAAATAAAAGAAAATATCATAACCTAAATGAAGTTCAGAGGGAGGAAAGGAGAAAGAATGGGGAAAAGGTCCTATTAAAAGAGAAAATGGCTGTAAGTATTTTCACAGTTATTCAAATAAAACAATTCTTAACTCTGAGATTTCCAAGAAATCACAGGAAGACACATGAGAGATCACCAAAGAAAATATTTCTTCAGACAAGCCAAAGAGAAATGAGAGATCAACTACAAAAGAATTGCAAATCTGAAAGATGAGAGACTTCTCAGTGACAATAAAAATAGAAGACAATAGAATCATAGCTCCCATGTGCTAAGATAAAATATCAGGGAATATAGAATTCTATACATAGTAAATTAGATTTTGGTAATAAGGACAAAAGAAAAACCAGGTAATATATTTCAGGTCAGAAATATGACACCTGATTAAAAAAAGAATATTGAGCAAAAACTTTGGTTAATATGGGGTAAATCTAAACAAACATTGAATGTAATAGAAATAATAATTATGTTTAACATATATTAGAGGTCAAAAATCAGACTAAAATATTTCTTGAAACATACTTGAAATCATAGCATATGATAGCATCTAATATGAGACAGGCTAATGGGTCTTAAAGTATTCTAAGATCATTGATTTTCAAGAAGAAGATAAAAACGGTTTAATTTTAGATTTTGCTAATTTAATTATAATTTTAAAAAAGAGCTAGAAACCATAAATTAATGACATACAACACTTAACTTCAAAACAAGTAAAAAAATAGAATGAGAAAAAGGGAAAAATAAGTCAAGAAACATGCTAGTGAAAGAAACAAACAAAAAAGAAAACGAGTTTGCTTGGTTAAAAGCCTGTGATAAAATAGGAGTAATGAATCCAATTACCAATCATATCAATCATGATAAATATAAGTGGACTAAGCTATTCAATTAAAAAGCAGATTTTCAATGGCCAGGCATGGTTGCTCACACTTGTAATCCCACACTTTGGGAGGCTGAGGCAGGAGGTTGAGGTCAGGAGTTTGAGATTATCCTAGTCAACATAGCAAGACCCTATCTGTATTTTTTAAAAAATAATTCAAACTGGAAGTTAAAAAATAAAATTCTGTCATATGCTTTTTATGCTATTGATAACTAAAATATAAGAAGAAATTTTGAAATCAAAGGGCTGCAAAACATAAAGGGAATACTATCTATCCAAAAGAAAGATATGTAGTTATATTAATATCATGAAAAAATAAAATTTGAGGCAAAAATCAATACTGGAAATACTAAGGCACTTCATAAACATAAAGGTTGCAATAGGATGATCTGGTAGTTATAAACTTGCAGTTATGTAATAACATAGCTTCAAAATATGTATGACAAATTTAACATAACTACAAAAATAAATGGTCAAAGACATGTTTCTTATGGAAATTTTAAACATGTATCTCTCAGTAAACCATGGATCAAGCAACCCAAAAATCTATAACGATGTTATTTGAATGTCAAATTATAAAGCCTAAAATAATATATGGATAATAAACATTAGGCTGATCAGAAAACATTCTCTTCAAGTTCATATGGAAAGACATTTGCAAAAATTGGCCATGTGCTCAGATTTAAAGCTATCCTTCAATTTCAGAAAATTTATACTGGTCAAACCAGCTTCTGACCAGAGGGCAATTAAGTTCATTTAACGAAAAGCAGAGAGGGAGCTTAGAAGATACAATCTCTTTGGAAATTTATATAGCATACTTCCAAACAAACCAAAAGTCAACGAGGAATAATGAAATATTGCAAATACATAATACTGAACAAAAGTAGTAATACTAAAGTAAAATACATTAAATTTTGAAAGTTTCTTAATCACATAGCTACCAGTGACTGAGCAACTATTAACAGTAATGGCAAAAACTGCAATTACTTTTGTACCAAAGAATAATTTGTTGATTTAATGTAATTTTAATTAATTTGAAATCGAATTTAAATAGCCACATGTGGCTAGTGGCTACTGTATTGGACAGCACAAATACGGAGTATTCCCACCATCATGAAAAGTTCTACTGAACAGTGAAGATCAAGGACAGAGGCTGTGTGTGTGTGAGTGTGTGTGTGCATGTGTGTTTCTGTAAAGAACTACAGTAATACCTTGTTGGTCTTTTGGTCCCTGTTTCACTTTGCTCTTGTAATACAAAAGCAAACATAGAGAATACAAAAATGAATAGGAGTGGCTGTCCTAAAATAGATTTTGTCTGCTTTGGTTTTGTTTGAGAGAGGGTCTCACTCTATCCCCCAGGCCTGAGTGCAGTGGCACAATCACATCTGTCTGCAACCTGAATCTCCCAGGCTCAAGCCATCATCCCACCTCCGCCTCCCGAGTAGCTGGGACTACAGGGTTGCACCACCATATCCAGCTAATTTTTGTATTTTTTGTAGAGATGAACTCCTTGAGTTCAGGAATTTGAGACCAGCCTGGGCAACATGGCAAAACCCCATCAGCCTTGGCCTCTCACAGTGCTGGGATTACAGGCATGAGCCACCATGACCAGCCTAAAATAAAATTTTATTTCTAGAAAGGCAAACAGCCAGGCAACAGACTGTAGTTTGCCAACCTCTGATCTTAGAAGAACATGACAGAGGAAAGAAGTCTTCCTCAGTTCTCAGTATTCCAGGTAAGGATCTAGTATTGCTTATACAACACAGTGACAAAAATTTGAGTTTATAATTTTTGTTATGTAGATGATACACACCACTGGATAGTGAAGAAAGAAAAAACATAACCTGTTCTACTCTCCCATCTCCCAAAAAATGACTCTGAGAAATGAATTACTTTAAGAAATTCAATTTCAAGGAAAAGAACTCTAAATGAAGTGTCTAAATCATCTTCACCTTCCCTAACATTTGAATATTCTCTGTTTTCCAAATCCAAATCAAGTTTGATTGTGTCATCACTAGAATCTGAAGTAGAGCCCTCTATCAGCTTCTTGTATCTCACATGCTTTTCAAACACGTATCTTCTCCATTTAATGATAATATGGTAAGCTATTTGGTTGATGTCAGCCTGGACAATTTAGATTTACTTTTGCTGTACAGTAATAAAAGAAGAAAGGTAGAAAAGATGAAACAAAAGTAAACAAGAATGTTATCCTGTGGGATATTCACTGTGGAGAGATTAACACTGAGGTAAGTCACTGAACTATATTGAAGAGTTACTCCTGAGAAGTATGGGGCTGTTGTTAGGAAACAACACAACCTTGTAAAGTGTAGGTGGGAGAAGCCTATGAGGAAACCTGAGAGTGAGAGTTTAGTGAGATAGGAGACAAGTCAAAAAGTAACCCTGTCTTTAAGGCCCTCTAGCCTTTCCCCACTGGGGCCTAAATGTCTATTGTGGTTTCAGACATAGATAAGGAAGCTATTTCTGATCCCCTGCGCTCTCAACCTTCTCCCCTATTTGTTGAATCTGCCCCTATTCCAAACACCTGGTAATCTGACCTCGGTTTTTATTTTCATTTATTTATTTATTTATTTATTGTTGAGATGAGTTCTCACTATGTTGCCAGGACTGATCTTGAACACCTAGTCTTAAGCAATCCTCCTACCTTGGCCGCCCAAAGCACTGAGATTACATGTATGAGCCAGTGCTCCCAGTTTAACTCCAGTTTTTACGTGTTCCCTCTTTTCAAAGTTCTGTTTTATTTTGCATAACCAGTTTTCTGACTCCCAATATCCCTGGTTCAATTTAACAAGAAGAACTGAGCTCTTTTTCTCTGAAAATTAATAGTGCGGTGATTACCTCTGCATGGATTATTGTTACTTATTAAAACAGAGCTTTCTCTGAACCTGTCTAATTATTTCTAACTACTGGTAATGATTCTCTACTTAAATTCCATGGGCCAGCAACATAAAAACACTCTCAACATTTCACTTAACAAATCTATCATCAAAATTGAGATTCTTAGCTAAGCCAATAATTATTCTTCACCTTGAAACAGCAAATAGGATACCAGACATTCATTACTTTGCTAATAGCTGTTTCCTATTTATACACCAGCTCTTTTTATTTTTTCCTTTTACTACAAACAGCAACAGATGCACAAAACATTTTGGCAATATTATCACTAAAAATATAATTTTCACTAGTGATAAAATACGTCAAAATTTTTATATTTGAGTAATGGAATTGATTAATTTTTTGTTGTTGCTCCTTTTCATGGACTTTCTACGTTTCTCTATACAGATCAAGTGTTACTTTTGTCACGGAGGGAAAAAGTGAAATAGTCTCAATTTTTAAAAAATGGTCAAAACTCTGTGGCCAGTATTTGTATATTGATATATCTAGTTGTTCTAATGCTACCTTTTAAAAATGCATGTACCACCTGAAGAAAAAGGCCTGTCTTGAGAGGAATAATGAAAGTTGGCAGGCATGTCTAAGTATATAAAATCTGACCTTATTTTCAGTTTTTTTCAACCATAGGTACAAATATAGGAAAATTAAACCAATTCAGTAAGTTTCCTTCATTTTATCTTTAAAAGCCACAAACTTGCCAGAATGTTTTTGTTGCTGTTGTTGTTGTTTTTATAGCAGGTTGCTTTGAAATGGCATTTCTTAATTCAGCAGAAGTGGTTTTCTAAACATACTTCTATGTGAGCTCTTAAGTGCACCTATGTGTAATATATCAAGAAAAATATTATAAAAAACAGAAAGGTTCTCCTTCATAGAGTATTTTATGCTTCTCAGTAGCTAATCAAAAGTTTCAACTTTCACTTAGAATGTTATAGATGCAAAAACAATAGGGAATATTCTCCAGTTCCTAAAAATATAATCCATACATTTTTACTTTGAATAAATTGCAAATATTTTTCCCATAGCAAAATATGTATTCTTCAGAGCTAATTAAGGCAAACCTTATGAATTTTCTAATGGATAAAAGTTAATAAAGCCTAAAGAAAATTACTCACATAGAGTAATTATGTGGCCCCACTCAGGAAATCATGCTGTTCCCATGGATCTTGGCAACCCACAGATCAGGAGATCCCCTTATAAGCCCATGCCACCAGAAGACAGAAAATTAACAAAGATATTCAGGACCTGAACACAGCTCTGGATCAAGTGGTCCTGATAGATATCTGCAGAACTCTCTACTCCAAAAGAACAGAATAAACACTTCTCATTGCCACACAACACTTACTCTAAAATTGATAACATAATCAGAAGTAAAATACTCCTCAACAAGTGCAAAAGAACTGAAGTCATACATCTCTCAGGCTACAGAGCAATCAAAGTAGAACCCAAGATTAAGAAACTCACTCAAAACCACACAACTACATGGAAATTGAACAACCTGCTCCTGATTGACTCCTGTGTAAATGATGAAATTAAGGCAGAAATCAGGAAGTTCTTTGAAACTAATGAGAACAAAGAGACAACATACCAGAATCTCTGGGTCACAGCTAAAACAATATTAAGACAGAAATTTACAGCACTAAATGCCCACATCAAAAAGCTAGACAGATCTCAAATCAACAACCTGATATCACAACTAAAAGAAGTAGAGAACCAAGAGCAAACAAACCCAGAAGCTAGCAGAAGACAAGAAATAACCAAGATCAGAGTGGAACTGAAGGAGACAGAAACACAAAACACCTGTAAAAAATCAATGAATCCAGGAGCTGGTTTTTTGAAACAATTAATAAAATAGATAAGCCACTAGCTAGACTAATGAAGAAAAGAGAGAAGGCTTGAATAGATACAATCAAAAATGATAAGAGGGATATTGCCCCAACCCCAAATAAATACAAACAACCATTAGAGAATACTATAAACAACTCTATACACATAAACTAGAAAATCTAGAAGAAATGGACAAAGTCCTGGATGCATGCACCCTCCCCAAACTGAACAAGTAAGAAATTGAATCCCTGAATACAACAATAAGGAATTTTAAAACTGAGACAGTAATAAATAGCCTAACAACAACAACAACAACAAATCCCAGGACAGGACAGATTTAGAGATGAATTCTACCAGAAGTACAAAAAAGAGCTGGTACTATTTCTACCAGAACTATTCCAAACAATGGAAAAGGAGGGGCTCCTTCCTAACTCATTTTATGTGGCCAGCATCATCCTGACACCAAAGCTGGCAGAGATACAACAAAAAATGTAAACTTCAGGCCAATATTCGTGATTAACACTGATGCAAAAATTCTTCATAAAATTCTGGCAAACCAAATCCAGCAGCGTATCAAAAAGTTTATCCACCATGATCAAGTTGGCTTCATCCTTGGGATGCAGGGTTGATTCAATATACACAAATTAATAAATATAATTCATCAAATAAACAGAACTAAAGACAAAAACCACATGATTATCACAATAGACACAGAAAAGGCATTCCACAAAATTCAATATCCCTTCATGTCAAAAATCTAAATAAACTACGTATTGAAGGAACATACCTCAAAATAATAAGAGTCATATATGACAAGCCCACAGTTAACATCATACTGAATGGGCAAAGCTGGAAGCATTCTCACTGAAAACCAGCAGAAGACAAGAATGCCCTCTCTCATCACTCCTATTCAACGTAGTATTGGAAGTTCTGGCCAGGGCAATCAGGCAAGAGAATGAAATAAAGGGTATGAAATAGGAAGAAAGAAAGTCAAAATACCTTTCTTTGCAGATGATATGATCCTATATCTAGAAAACCACATTGTCTCAGCCTAAAACTTCTTAAGCTAATAAGCAGCTTCGGCAAAGTCTTAGGATATAAAACCAATGTGGAAAAATTGCTACCATTCCTATACACCAACAACAGGCAAGCAGAGAGCCAAATCATGAATCAACTCCCATTTACAATGGCTACAAAAAGAATAAAATACTTAAGAATACAGCTAACAAGGGAAGTGTAGGACCTCTTCAAGGAGAACTACAAACCACTGCTCAAGGAAATAAGAGAGGACACAAGCAAATTGAAGAACATTTCATGATTATGGATAGGAAGAATTGATATTGTGAAAATGGTCATATTGCCCAAAGTATTTGATAGACTCAATGCTATTCCCATTAAACTACCATTAACATTCTTCACAAAAGTAGAAAAAACTATTTTAAAATTTATATAAAACCAAAGAAGAGCCTGAATAGCTAAGACAATCCTACACAAAAAGAACAAAGCTGGAGACTATCCAACTTCAAACTACACTACAAGGCCACAGTAACCAAAACAGCACGGTAGTAGTACAAAAGCAGACACATAGACCAATGGAACAGAATAAAGAACTCAGAAATAAGACTGCACACCTACAACCATCTGTTCTTTGACAAACCTAACAAAAACAAGCAATGGGGAAAAGATTCCATATTTAATAAATGATGCTGGGAGAACTGGCAAGCCATATGCAGAAAATTGAAAGTGGATCCCTTCCTTTTACACTATAAAAAAATTAACTCAAGATGGATTAAAGACTTAAATGTAAAACCCAAAATTATAAAACCCTAGAAGAAAATCTAGACAACACCATTCCAGACATAAGCATGGGCAAGGATTTCATGGTGAAAATATCAAAAGCAATTGCAACAAAAGCAAAAGTTGACAAATGGAATCTAATTAAACTACAGAATTTCTGCACAGCAAAAATTATCATCCGATTGAACAGACAACCTACAGAATGGGAGAAAATGTTTGCAATCGGTCCTTCTGACAGAACTCTAATATCCACAATCTATAAGTAACTTAAACAAATTTACAAGAAAAAGGCAATCAGCCCCTTTAAAAAGTGGGCAAAGGACATGAACAGACACCTCTCAAGATAATACATTAATGTGGCCAACAAACACATGAAAAAAAATCTCAACATCACTGATCATTAGATAAATGCAAATCAAAACTACAATGAGATATCATCTCATGCCAGTCAGAATGTCGATTATTAAAAAGTCAAGATACGACAGATGCTGGTGAAATTGCAGAGAAAAAGGAATACTTTTACACTGTTGGTGGGAGTGTAAATTAGTTAAGCCATTGTGGAAGACAGTGTGGTGATTCCTCAGAGACCTAAAAACAGATATACCGTTTGACCTAGCAATCCCATTACTGGGTATATACCCAAAGGAATATAGATCATGCTATTATAAAGATACATGCACATGTATGTTCATTGCAGCACTGTTCACAATAGCAAAGACACAAACTCACCCAAATGCCCATCAATAACATACTAGATAAACAAAATGTGGTACATATTTACCATGGAATACTATACAGCCATAAAAAGGAATGTGATCATGTCCTTTGCAGGGACATGAATGGAGCTGGAAGTCATTATCCTCAGCAAACTAATGCTGTAACAGAAAACCAAACACCACATATTCTCACTTAAGTGGGAGTTGAATGATGAGAACACATAGACACAAGAAGGGGAAAAACACACACTGGGACCTGTTGGGGCAGGTGGGGGTAGGGAGAGCATCAGGAAGAACAGCTAATGGATGCTGGGCTTAATACCTAGGTGATGGGTTGATCTGTGCAGCAAACCACCATGGCACACATTTACCTATGTAACAAACCTGCGCATCCTGTATATGTATTTCAGAACTTAAAATATAAGTTAAAGAAAAAAAAATTACTCACATAAACATAGATGTACTAATTAATGCAAGAGGAAGAGTTTGATTGTATACATCTTTAAATGTGATACTACATGCTATGAATTCTTCAATAGAGAAAGTGAGTTTCTTTTTTACTGGTTCAAAATGCCAATATTGAATCTACATTGCCATCACCAATGTGGAGATGAATGTTGAGTGTCCTGCTCATTCTTAGAACTATTTCAGAACAGTCTGGAAGGTTTTCAGTACCCTTGATAAATGCATGGTTCCCAAACTTTAGGAAGAAACAGAAGCAGGTGTATGGTATGGGCAGGAGAAAAAAGGAGCTATAGTTCCAGGGACAGATGTTCTGGGAAATTATATTTTAATATGGAGAAGAATCCTCAAAATGGAGGAAGGAGATGTGATCCAGTGTTAATGTATTTGTCATTCTTTGCCAACAATCAAACATTGCGGTTTTTCTTCATGCCCTTGCTTATCTGAGCTTTCTACCTGTTTGTCTTTCACCATTTAATGCTTTCACCTGTGGTTTTAGACCTCTTCTTTCCTTGACTCCATTATCCTAAAGTAATTTTGTAAATGGTTCGATGTTACCAGATGAGTGAGATGAATTGCTTCCCCACAAAAATTCATATGTTGAAGTCCTAACCCTCAGACATCAGAATGTGACTAGATTTGCAGATAATGTCTTTAAAGATTCGGTGTCATAGGGAATGGGCACTACTCCAAAATGACTGGTGTTCTCATAAGAAAGAAAATCCAGACACAGACATGTACAGAAGGAAGACTTGTAAAGATGTAGGGAGAAGATATAGGGACAAGAGGGCCATCTACAAGTCAAGGAGAGAGGCCTGAAACAGACCCTTTCCTCATAGCCATCAAAAAAGAACAAACCTTTCTGACACTTTGATCTGGTTCCAGCATCCAGAACTGGAAGAAAGCGAATTTTGCTGTTTACACTACCAAGTCTCTGGTAGTTTTTAACAGTAGTCCTAGCAAATTACTATTTCAGGTTTTCTGAATTTATTAAAATTTTCATGCCATAGGTTGCTTGCCTAAGAGGATCCGGTTGTCAAAATTGCCTTGATTTCTGGAAGTGTTGGAGTTAAGTTTAGGAGTCTGGATGTGATGAGTGGTTTGAGGAAGAAGGCACAATTCTGCCCCAAGAGGGATAAGTTCTGTATGTCATCTGCTATGTGAACATGATAGTGAAAGGCTGTCCAAGGGTCAGCAAAAATAAACCAGAAGTTTTACCATATGTTCCTATTATAGATGAAAAACGGTGTTTTCTGTGAGACCCGAAAGGAGCAAATCTTAGAGAGCTTCAACTGGTTTCTTTTAGTGGGTAATATGGAAATGCACTTCTTCTGAATTTAAAAGAAGGTAAGGTCTTGGAAAATAGTTACTAATTCCAAATAAATTTAAACCTAAAAGGATTTTTTAAATGAGAAAAACCAGGCCATCCTGCATTCTGGTAAGTTGAGAAAAAATGGTTGTTCTTGTCTTTTTTGTTGATTACATTTAAAATCAATGTGAGGCCTATTAAAAAAAGAAAAAAAAATGTTGCTTATTAAGTAAATCAGAAGGTCACTGACAATATTCAGTTAAACTAAACATTAGATTATCACCGTTAACTACTTCTCTCTCCATCTTTAGCCTTATAAGAACATTTACCTAGGAAGTTTTTCTGGAACTCTTACTGGCATTGCTGTATGTTGCTCTATGATTTATAGAAGGTGAAGCATAGAACAATTTTGGTAATCTTTTTGTCATTTTCAAAGTCAACAACAGTCCCTGAATTAAGCAAATAAAAACAGAGGATACCCAGATAAATTTGTAT
This sequence comes from Colobus angolensis palliatus, assembly GCF_000951035.1. Classification (NCBI taxonomy): domain Eukaryota; kingdom Metazoa; phylum Chordata; class Mammalia; order Primates; family Cercopithecidae; genus Colobus; species Colobus angolensis. Next base: position 3,431,061 of record NW_012115788.1, on the reverse strand, counting down.
TTTACATGTATTTATATTTTATGATCATGTCTTCAGCATAATTATGTCTCAGGCACTATTTGGAGCACACTTATGAAAACTTATTCCTTGGTTATGTTTCAAATGTATCTAAACACTGTATATGTTATCTGGCAACCCTAGGTATGACTTCCATTTTGATAGGAAAGGTAATAGTCTCTCACTCTTTCTCACCGGGGTGCCTCTTTTTTGTTAGTTGAGATTTTATAGCATTACATCGAAAACTTAAAAACAATACTCAGGAAATATTGGAATTTACAAAGTATTATCTCACATCAGCAGGATATTAAGTAGTATGTCACATGGCAATCAATTAGGTTGTTGCTATCAACTAATGAAGTGGTTTGGGGTGGAAAACCCTGTACATTTTAATGGGCAATAATCTCTCAGTCCCCTAGGAAAGTTTGATGCCAGCCTGGGCAACATAGCGAGACTTAATCTGTGAATGTTTTGTTAACTGAGCAAGCATGGGGTAAAGTCTGTGCTACCCACCCGCGTTAGTGAACCTTGGCTGGCCCAATTTCTTTTTTTTTTTTTTTTTTGAGACGGAGTCTCGCTCTGTCGCCCAGGCTGGAGTGCAGTGGCCAGATCTCAGCTCACTGCAAGCTCCGCCTCCCAGGTTTACACCATTCTCCTGCCTCAGCCTCCCGAGTAGCTGGGACTACAGGCGCCCGCCACCTCGCCCAGCTAGTTTTCTGTATTTTTTAGTAGAGACGGGGTTTCACAGTGTTAGCCAGGATGGTCTCGATCTCCTGACCTCGTGATCCGCCCATCTCGGCCTCCCAAAGTGCTGGGATTACGGGCTTGAGCCACCACACCCGGCCCCCAATTTCTTGATGACACATTGATTGGCACTTTCTGACTTTAACTTTGCATCTACCCATGATTTTAGGATAATAGGAGGGTGGAAAAACCTCTCAGCGCTGTTATATGATTCAAGCCTACTTTAAATATGTTGAAATGGGTTCTTCATTTTTTATAACCTATAAGTATGTGTGTCAAAATAATTTTCCCATAAGAACAATGATAAAAAAGCTCATTGCATCATTTTCAAGGCACACTCCCAACTAGCTGGTTACTTGCCTATTTATAGGTTAACTTATATAGTTCTCAAGATACATTTAACCTCTACCACCACTCCTCCCCAACTAGAGGTGTTCTGTGTTAAATTTTAGATTTTAAAGGTAAACTTTAAGATTTGTGTAATACACCCTTATATTTATGTTTCTTAACTAACTCCCATGGCTTGAAAAAAATAAAGAGTGAAAAGGTTGTACACCATTCTAAAATATAACTCATCCTCACAAATGTATTCCAGAAAAAAAAAGCTCTGTCTTCCAACTCTATTCCATAGTAAGAGCAACTGCTAAATGTTCTCTCAAACACTGTGTTAGGTTCTTTACAGACACAGGTATAATTCAATCTTCACAACATGTCTATAAGTTAAAAGTTATGATTATAATTTTACATAAAATTAAATGAGACTAAGAGAAGTTAAAGAGGTTAGAAAGTGGAGGAACCCTTATTTGAAAGCACATTTATCAGAAAAATCATATTTGTCTGTCTGTCTCAAAAGTTTGGATTTTTAACTACTTCCTAGTGCTTGTGCTTCCTTTTGTCCTGTATTGGATCCCAGACTTTACAGGAGCCCCTGCCCCAAACTGTCAGCAATGATTTACAGTTGGGGGATTCTCACTCCCATTTTCCATCAGGTGGAGCAAAGAGAAAGGTGGTAAAATAGGAAGTAAAGTCTCAATCTCATCAAAATTGATGAAGGACATTTAAATTTCTTAAACTCTTACTCAGAGTAATATGGGGATGTCTGCTGGGTAAGATCTATAGTGCCATTACTACAGTATTAATGGTGATTTTTTTTTGGTGTAACACATGTTAAATGAGCTTTTGTTATCTGGTGAGGAATCTACCTTAATTGCTAACATGCAAAGATGAGGACACACTATTGACTTGAATTTCAAATTATTTTAAATTATTTATGTATATTCAAAACCATAGACTTGACTTGAATTTCAAGTCAATAGTGTGGACCTTATAAATGGGGTTCCCAAAGCCTGCAAGAAGTATGGGATTATGTAAAAAGACCAAATCTACGTCTGACTGGAGTGCCTGAAAGTGAGGGGGAAAATGGAACCAAGTTGGAAAACACTCTTCAGGATATCATCCAGGAAAACTTCCCCAACCTAGTAGGGCAGGCCA
>NW_012115788.1:3409381-3428411 GCF_000951035.1 Colobus angolensis palliatus | reverse complement strand
AAGAAACTGCATCAACTAACGAGCAAAATAACCAGTTAATATCATAATGGCAGGATCAAGTTCACACATAACAATATTAACCTTAAATGTAAATGGACTAAATGGTTCAATTAAAAGACACAGAACGGCAAACTGGATAAAGAGTCAAGACCCATCAGTCTGCTGTATTCAGAAGACCCATCTCACATGCAGAGACATACATAGGCTCAAAATAAAGGGATGGAGCAAGATCTACCAAGCAAATGGAGAACAATATAAATTGGGTTCCCCTTTGTGGGAATGAGAAAGTTATTTTGGTTTTTATTCCCTCATTTTCTCAAAAAGTAAAATCAAGGCCCCTGTCCTTTGTCCAAGCAACCAAATTAACACTAAATTGAAGTGTTGCATGACCATCACAGCCACAAGTTTCGCCTCACACATACCAGACTCAGAAGATGCCCATTTCTGACGGTGTCCTGGTTACATGAGGTCAAAAATAAAATTGGATTGGTTTTGAATATGCATAAATAATTTAAAATATTGCAGGGTAGACTTAACAATTTTAGTATTGAATTTTTTTCATATATCTATTTCTGAACTCTTTTTAAAAAAATAGATTATTAAATTTTTTTAGAGATGAGGTCTTGCTATTATGCCCAGGCTGGTCTCAAACTCCTAGGCTCAAAGATTTCTCCCACTGTGGCCTCCCAAGTAGCTGGATCTATAGGAGCGTGAACTCTTAAAATACAATCCATTCGTAAGTTGCAATCTATTTGTTTATGTAAATTGCTCTTGTTTGTTGCTCTTGTTTATTTACCTAAATTGTTCTTGTTTATTTATGTAAATTATGCAAGGTTTGAGTGTATGTTCATGAGTGTTCCTGTGTATAGAGGTAAGAAGAGACATTATAAATAAATGAAATTCAATGTTTGTGGGTATAAATAAAAGCAAAGGAGTTGGAGCCAGACTGAAATCAAGATGTGTCTCAAGCACTGATTAGCTCTGTGAGTCTGGGCAAGTTCCTGAGAGATCCTTTATGGCTTAGCGAAAAGTTTCTCCTTATAACGTTGTTGTGGGGAATAAATATAATAAAATATAAAGAATAAGTTTAATAGTGCCTGAGAATATAGTAAATGCTCAATAAATAAATAAAAAATTGTTGTTGCTGCTCTTGTTGTTGGGTGACCTTATTTTCTGAGAGACTTAATAAATCAAAAAGAGATGACTCACATGTTTGTACCTATGCCCTGTAATGCTGTCTGGTTTTTGAAAAGTGTCCATTAAGCTATGAAACCAGGAAAATTTATGTTACTTATTTGCATATGCACAGCAATTGAGAGACATGCAATCCCCCAGACTAGGATTAAAATGCCTAAAAATAGAATTGTGTCTTCAAAATGAACTGAAAATAGACTGAGAAGATGCAAACCACTGCCCAGAATATCTTGAAGACACAACCTGCATTAGCTTTCCTCTTTTCTGCTCACATATTCTGAGAGATTGAAGAACATTACACTTGCATGCCCTTGGTCATTTTCTAACTCTTATTTAAATAATCTACCTAAGGTTATGTTACAATCTGTTAAAACATATTATTGTTGGATTATGAGTATTAGGAACTTTGTAACAAAGTGGAAAGTCAAGGTTGTATTTGGAGCTTCTTAATTCTTGAATCTAGTGAATGATGAAATATAGGCTTCCATCACTCTCTCTTCAAAGATACATCAAAGAATATTACAGAAAAAAATGTTATAACACAGACAGTGTGACAGTGTGATTACTTTTTCACATTAATGAAAACCAAAATCAAGTTGAAATTCTGTGTTAGCACTCAACAGGAATGCATTTTTGCTAGATCTTTTTAGAGATTATTATTTCTTAATCATGTGTTACTATAACTAGGTAAATAACAGTATGTACTCAAATACAGATATGTTTATTTGTCTAGGGTGGTACATTGAGCAACAACATATTTTTATCTTGTTTTTGATTACTTAAATATTGTACATCACACCTTGCTCTTCTCTCTCTGCCCCACCGGTCCCTCATGGCTATTTCATTGAATACTGATGGTGCCTGCAAGTAACTTACCAGAATGGTTTATTTTCATATTTTATAGATAAATACTAGGCACTGTCATATGAAAACAGAATGCCCAAATCTGGTTTCAATTCCAACATTCCATCTGTTGTTTAAATAGAAAGAAGTGGTCATTGGTACATCAATCTGTGGCATATTTCAATAAATGTAAAGGCAACCTCTTCAGATGGTTGGTTGGATTAGAAATAAGGAGCAGTATGAAGAAGTGATGTCCTTTTCCATTTCATCCCTAAAAATAGCATAATTCACATGATTATGTATACCAATCATACTCTCTAAATTGCCTTTTAAAAAAGATTGTATTTATATGCAGTCTTATTTATAGTGTATTTTAAAATATTCCAAAATTCTTTTCTTTTGTTTTTATATGTCAGTTTCTACTATTTATATGCTTTTTATACTTTAAGAAATTTAAAACATCAACCCTAGTGTTGACTATTCTACACAACACTCCAGTCTACAGCTTCATTTAAGTTGGTTAAAATGGAAATATCAGTTCCTAAGCAAACCAGTAAACCACCATCCTCATGCATCTTGCTTTCAATTATTTTTTAACCTAACCTTATTATTATCTTTAACTTTCTATTTTGCCTTTGTATATAACTTATTCAATCCAATATTATGACTTATTTATAAGTATATAATAAATGGTAAATAGAGTGAAGGTTCATGGAATTTTTGTGTTTGTTTTATTTTAGAATGCAATATTCACTTAAATGAATTACTTCCAAAAATGAATATACACAATGCCTAGAAAAGTGCAAATAATACCTTGACAGAAAGACAATTTACAGAGAAGTTAAATAAAACACGTAAAAAATTTTAAACAGCAGTAAAGGATTCTATTAAGCTAGTCATGGTGCTAAGAATATTGTTATCATTCAATAAATGAATGCTATTCTTTTATTTGTATTCTTACGGTTTGTATAATCACTTCTGTATCAAAAGTGAGGATACCAAGAGAATATTGATCATTTGAAGTGTAACCTTCTGGTTAAAAATTATTGTAATACCTGAGTTCTGTCCTTTTACTGCAAATGGCACATTTAAAATATTCTATGAAAAATAAAATTTAATTAATTTTAAGAAGACAAATTCTTCTATCACAGAAAACCATTACTTCTGAGAAAATAAATACGCTAAATACCAAATATCATCAGCATCCTGCACTGTACTTTCAAATGAATAGCGCTGAAAGGCCTCAAGGGAAGTTCTCCTTCAATAAAGTAACTCTTGACAACAGCCCTTGCATTATCCTCAAATGTCTTGTCATATAAAGTGGATTTTTTTTCATATAACTATTACGGTTCTTGGTGACCATATATGTAAGCTCATTCATTTTATAACATAAATGCAGTTCAATGAATAATATTGGAATCACTGTATTATTGAGACACACAGTAAGTGGTTGTCTTTTAAAGAAAATAATGAGAGAATATTCGAATTCTGAAAAGTTTTCTTTGCCATCTCTACTTCTAAAACAAAATTTAGAAAGTTTAGAATAAAATTTGAAATTGTATGCATTTATTTTATTATTCAAAGATCTTAGTTAAATGACATTATTCTGAGGATAGAACCCTGAGTAAGTTAAAGACTATATGTACAGAGCTTCATATGGATTTAGAAAGCTGAAAAATCCCATTCTCATTTCTTTTTCCTTCCTGTGGTTGGGCTTTTTGCTATTGCTAAGCAGATGAACCAAATAGGCTAGCAATGTGAGGGGCATTCTCACTTTATGAAAAGGTCTCTTCATTTTACCTACAAATCAACATCTTGGTCATGTTCATGTATTTCTGCCTGCAGTACTGTTGAGGAATGAGCTTCCTCTGAAACTTGGGAGAAATGCATAGAACTGCCTGGGAGATCATCATCCTTTGTGTATCACTGCTTATTGTGCTCTTCTCAAGGAGAGCACAGAAGCAGATACCGAATTTGGAATACCATCTATCGAATTTGAAAAGAAAACAATTTGTATTGAAAAAAAATAGAAAATAGAAAAGCATGAATTTCTTTCTTTTTTTTTTGAAATGGAGTCTCATTTTTTTTGTCCAGGCTGATGTGCAGTGGCTCTATCTTGGCTCACTGCAACATCCACCTCCCAGTTTCAAGTGATTCTCCTGCCTCAGCCTCTCAAATAGCTGGGATTACAGGTACCCACCACAATACACAGCTAATTTTTGTATTTCTAGTAGATTTGGGGTTTCACAATGTTGGCTAGCCTGATCTCGAACTCCTGACCTCAAGTGATCCGCCTGCCTTGGCCTCCCAAAGTGCTGGGATTACAGGTGTGAGCCACCAAGCCTGACCAAATAGAACTTGGGGAATTACATCTAGTTTAGCAAAAATTTAGAAATAGTGAAGTTTCTGGTGCATTAAAAAAATAATCACAGGAATGTAGTGAGTCTACCCATTAGTGTGAGCATAAGCCAGCCAGAAGATTGGGTGGCTCGTTTTCATTGTCTGTATCAAAATGTACAGATGCCCTTCCACTGATACCCCAGAACTGACTTCCACAGGGAAATAAAAGTTGACACTTCCTGCCTTTGATTCATTGCAAAGTGTGACTTTGGGGACTCTTCCTATCAGAGCTGAAATAGGTCACTGTGGCAAGACACTGAAATAAAAAGAATGGATAGCAAGAAAAGTCTCTTCTTGTCCCACCATAGCCCATCAACATTTTCTCATTTGCATAAGCACAGTCATTTCCTAACCAGCAAAGAAGTCTCCATTAAGCCTGATTTTACGTCCTTTCTAATGGCTACTGCCCACTTGTTTAGGAAAGGGAAGAGTAACTGGTGTCTGCAGAAGACAGCGTAAGACAACACAGTGTTTCCCTAAAGTGGTGGGATCTGATTTTGATTGATAATCCACCTAAGAAAAGTTATTAATTAAATAAAAAATAATACTGGGGATACTATGAATAATGATCAACATTTCATTAACCCTTTCAGCATACAATAATAAATACATCCAATAATGTATATATTATTATATTTAATTCTTAAGTTAACTCTGGTAAAAAAAACAAAAAAAAGCAGTGGATTAGCATCACTAATGCATTTACTTTACACTAACCTTGGTTTAAAAATATCTGGTCTTTTATTTTTTCTCTTCCTCTCCCTTTGACAGAAATTAAAGTATAGGAAAGTCATACCTTGCATAAATGCCCTCTCATATACCAAACTTTCTGGGTACATTTACAGAAATACAGAATTGCATATGCAGAAGCACATGCATGCTACTTCACAGACACTTTAAAACATTTTAAAAATCAATTTGTACTCTACTTACTTTTTATTTTATTTACTCATCTTAGTACTTTCACACATCATTGTGAGACCCTGATAACGACAGCAGTAGTTTGTCTTGAGTTCAACTGAAATGTGAAACGCTATCCTAAGCCGTCTACACACAGCTCCCAGTAACTCTTTAAGGTTTTCATTTCTGATATTTGCATTTTACAGATGAAGAAATTAAAGCAAAAGAGTGTTGAATAATTCTTCTAAGATGACACAGGAGTACACTTTGAAGCTGGAATGCAATGTCAGATATTTCCCCCAACATGATGCTCTTGACTATTATTTTACTCTACTTCCTTTCCAGTGCTATGTTATTATTATCAACAACTTACATATGTAGACAACTAGGCTTAGACAAATCAAGGGTATTGACTAAGGTCGTAGAGTTAATAGTGGTGAGGCTGAGACTGTACCCAGAAGATATGCTCTTAAACAATACACTGCAATATAAATCCACATGACTTTTTCTTCATTATGGGGCTAAAGTTTCATTTATTCATAGCTACTAAGTTGTATAATATATTACCTTTGTGGGAATGAGAAAGTTTTTTGGTTTTTATTCCCTCATTTTCTCAAAAAGCAGAATCAAGGCCCCTGTCCTTTGCCCAATCAAATTAACACTAAATTGAAGTATTACATGACCATCACAGCCACAAGTCTGGCCTCACACACGCCAGACTGAGAAGATGCCCATTTCTGACCGTCTCCTGGTTACATGAGGTCAACAATAAAACTGGATTGGTTTTGAATATACATCAATAATTAAAAATATTGCAGGGTAGACTCAACAATTTTACTACTGAATTTTTGTCACATATCTGTTTCTGAACAAAATTTAAATCTGGGAGCACTGCTGGAGTTCATTCAGCACCCCAGAATTGTTTGCAGTCATCTGTGTGTCCTAACAGCCTAGTTCCCTTTGATTCCTTTAGTATCAAACTCTGGATATGTGAAGCTGGGACAAAAGGCCTTGGCTCCTACAGTGAGGACAAACATCAGTGATTCATTCTCAGGGTGATGGATCTAGAAAGGAGAAGACAAACTTTGCATTGTGTAAGGCAGCCACTGGAAAGCCGTCTTTAATCCCTTTGCTCCCCAGAAGGATTTGAATGGAATTGAACTAAACAATTAATAAGTGTCTGGAGATACTGTAAAGGAAGATACTTTAAGCCACAGATCAGTACTGCCCTTATTCAGAATACTTCAGAATATTGTATATTAGAAGGCTTTACACTGGATGAGGCCAGTGATGCATTTGAAGTTATCCGTATGTTTTCTCTTGCTAGGGCTTCCTCTGTCTTGCCATGGCAGGAAGTGAAATGTTTCCTAGAGGCTGAATTGAAGGGCAAGAGCAGCCAAGTACAAGGTTACAAGAAGACTGAGCCAAACCTTTCTGTCAAAGGAATTGCATAACACGTTTCTGTGTTGACCCAATGATTTCAATATAGAATTTAACAGTTTCACACTGATAGACTTTGTTTTTTTTTTAACCATTAATGGCATAATGAAAATCGGTGCTATATTGAAAAGAGACTGCCACTTTTTGATGAGAGAAAACTGTATAGCCATAAACTCAGTCATGAGAAATAAACCTGGGGAAATAAACCTCAGTTGTGGCTAAATTTCATGGTGATTTTAGCTCACTTTCATTAGCTGCTATTTAACTACAGGTAAAATCTCTTAAGAATGATATCTTTCAATATATGGGAAGCCCAAATGTTAAGTGCAATCACTTTGCCCATATCCATAAATATAATGGCACTTTCATGCATATATATATATACACACACACACCTTATGATACTTTATATTATCATGCTATGGGATTGTAAAACTGATTTCACAGCACGTGGCTTATTAAAACTCCGGCCGTCACACAGCATTCCTGTGCACTGGATTTTCAATTTTGTTGTCGCTCTTGATTCCCTTTTGCATATGTATTTGCTGGGAAAACCAATTACCAGATGGCACATGGTTATTTTTACATTTTGTATGGAGGGCTTCCAGCTGATAATTATGACATTACAGGAAGACTCCTATGCTTTGCATTAAGAATCTTTGGCAGAGGCCATGATAAGCTTTTCCATTTGACTCTACACCTCGTGACTGATATATAATTATAAATTATTTGTGGGCAACGTTCACAGATATCAGGGAAGAATTTCCTTTCTTCTAAATGGGGTTCCACAAACATAACATTCATGGAACAATGAACAGTGCTTTTTATTCCTTCAATCCATCAATAAACTAATATGTATTTTTAAATTTCTAGTTCAAGGTAACGCAGGACAAATTGTCATAGCCATTGCATATCAGAAAAGTCACACAGTCCAGTGGTCTATGTGTGACTGAGGCTTTCAGACCTGTCAGGTGGCATCTGTGTTACAGCATCCAGTCATTTTTTTTATTAGCTCCCTTGCTTTAATGCCTCTGAGGGAGGTTTTAAGAGAGAGGAAGAGAGAAAAGGAGAGACTGAAAGCAAAGGTAATAGTACAAAATGACTATAATTACAATTATGTAGTAGTAATAAATCCAGAATTGCAGTGTAACACACCAGAGTAGAGTCAGGCCTTACAACACATTAGAATTAGAATTAATAGGCTATACTTTTGTTAGTATATCAACCCTCAACCCAAAATGCACCTTAGCTCCTGAAAAACACTGGGTTGCGTTCCTGCTATGCTTCCAACTCGGACACTTCTTTCCAATTACTTTAATTATGTTATTAAAAGTGTAGAATACGTGAAATCTTATTTTCTTGAATATTATCAATGTTTTCCTTTTGATTCACCTCAGTTACAGGAAGTACATTTTTCCCCTAAATACACATCGTATTGTTCTTGCTGGTTTTAATTTTTAAAAATTTTTCAATATAAGGGAATCAAACAGTATTTGATTACCACCAAATACTGTTTAAATATACCATTTTACATAAATATTGCTCTAATATTAATACATTTAATGTGGGCTGTGAAGAAATGTCTTTGGACAGCTTAATTAAAATTCAGGAAATTTTGCCAGCTTCTTTCCCAGTTTCAATGATAGAAATAAAATGCTGTGAGGTTGATATGAGAATTAGTCCCTAGAGAATAAAGGAAGGACTCAGTAGAAATCTGTGTGCTTCCAGACTGCATTTTCCTACTCAACCCCAATGAACATGAAGCATGCATAATTTGGCACTGCTGTCTCTGTATTTGCATTTAGCACACATACATTAAGCTAATTAATCATGTTGTGTCCTAACTCCTCCCAACAAATAAATTAACTATTCAGTTAACTGATGATAAAATAACCAATTCTTTAAATGATATCCACACTAAAAAATGGTAAGGTAAGTACACATTTATTGACAGTTGATGCTTTTCTGAAATGACCCTCCCCTGCTCAACAGAATTTCTGCTTAGTTAATATAGAAAAAGAAAAGACATGTGTGGAATAATCTGAATCTGTGAAAACTGTTCATGCTGCTAAAATAGTTATTTCCTGTAAAGAAAACACAGTGGTCAACATATCTTTAGTAAACAATGCTCTTTATTAAGTTGATACAGTTAAAAATTTAGAGGCAGATGGAACAATGGAGGAAGGAGTCACAATTGAATACTTCTTCATAATTTCTGACACTAAAGTAACTTCTAAAGTAATTGCATGTTTTCTGTGGCTTATATCAGTGAAATGCGGTCAGCCTTTACTCTGGCACTCATTAGGAGTGGCAGTGTCTTTAATTCTTGTGCTGTTTCTGACCCTGATTCTGAAGATTAGTATTCTGCAACACTGAGTCACTGGGTTTTCCTTGTAAGTTGTACAATCATTGACTTCGAGCAGGGTTCTGATCAGTGTGGTACAAGGTTAAGATAATCTTTGCTCTTCGTGACATTTTTCTTCTCTTATTTTCTGTTAAGGAGACAATGTGATGGCTGTGGAAGATTTTACAAGAGTCGGTGTTTGAAAGTTTTTTCTAAATCCACGTTAATGGAACAAAATAATGGGGAACCAACTGAGACTGGGGCCTAATTTAAAGTCACTTTGCCAAACTAAGGCATAGCCTTTCACCCACAGCACTACATCCTACTGCCATTTGTCTTTTCAGTTAACTTTATGGATCCCAGAAATACTAAATATCAAAGCATATAAAAGTAAGCACTTTAAATAAAACCTGGAAGAATCTTAAATTAACACAGCTATTGCAAACTTAGATAATACATTTTTTTTTTCCCCCAAATGATAGTGTTCAGAAGATAGGAAAAAAGCTCTAATTGTTTTAAAAGAATGTGTTCTGCATAACAAAGATGATGAAGATGAAGCAGGTAAGCAATTATCAGTTAGTAAAATGGTTATAAAATAGAGTAACTAACCTGGTAAGTGAAAACTCAAATGAGGATATTAATTCAATATTTAACTGGACAGAGAATTTATAGCTAAAAATTATTATGTTTTGATTTTGTAGTTGTTATCATTGAGATGAAAGTCTTTAAGCTCAAGACAAAAGTGTTTTCTGTTCACATCTCAAAGATAATATAAAATTAAGTTGCCTTATTTTCCAACCCAAGATAAATTTAGAAGGCCATTTTTCACAAAAGGAAAATACTAGAGAGGAGGGAAGATAGAGGAAAGGAAAGAAGGAAGGAAAGATCCTTACAAAGGTGTCTTAAAAGGGAGATAGCTAAATCCCCCAAAACTAAAGAAAATAGTATACCATTGTAAATGAAAAGATGGGAAATAAAGCCAAATGTGGATGTGTAGTATTTTCTATATGATTTTTACTTTGTTAAGCTTATATATAGTCTTTTATTAATAAGAAACTATTATTTTTCTCTCATTTTTTTCTCCTATTTATCACTTGAAAGTGTCTTATCCTGTTCAGGCTGCTATAACAAAAAAACACAAACTGGTAGTTTATAAACACCAGAAATTTATTTCTCATGGTTTTGGAGGCTGGGAAGTCCAAGATCAAGGTGCTTGGCAGATTCAGTGTCAGGTGAGATTCTACCTCCTGGTTGGTTCGTAGATCACACCTTCTGAATCCCCACATGGTAGAAGGGGCAAAGGGTATCTCTGAGGCCTCTTTTATAAGGGCACTAATCCCATCCAAGGGAGCCCCCAAGACTAATCATCTTCCAATAGGCTTAACCTAGTAATAGCATCACCTTTTTGATGAGGCTTTAACATGAACTTTGGGGGAACAAAAACATTCAGGGTGTATAGCAAGTTCTAAATTTGTGAGAGTTTGAGGGTTTTTTTATTGTTTATTTTAGGTTCAAGGGTATATGTTCAGGTTTGTTGTTATAGGAAAACCTGCATCACAGGAGTTTGTTATATGGATGATTTCATCACCCTGGTTCTAAATCTAGTATGCTATAGTTACTTTTTCTTCTTCTCTCTCTCCTCCCACCCTCCATCCTCTGAGAGACCCCAGTGTCTGTTGTTCTCTTCTTTGTGTCCATGTGTTCTCATCATTTATCTCCCATTTATAAGTGAGAACATGTGGTATTTGGTTGTCTGTTCCTGTGTTAATTTCCTAAAGATAATGACCTCCAGCTCCATCCAGGTTCCCACAAAAGACATGATCTTGTTCTCTGTTACAGCTGAGTAATATTCCATAATATTTGGTAATATTCCAAATGTACCACATTTTCTTTATCCAATCTGTCATTGATGGACATTTAGCTTGTTTCTATGTCTTTGCTATTGTGAATAATGCTGCAGTGAATATTTCTATGCATGTCGTGCATGTGTCTTTATGGTAGAACAATTTATATTCCTCTGCATATATACCCAGTAATGAGACTGCTGGGTCAAATGCTATTTCTGTTTTTAGCCCTTTGAGGAATTCCTGTACTGCTTTCAACAATGGTTAAACTAATTGACACTCTCATCAACAGTTTGTAAGTATTCCCTTTTCTCTGCAACTTCTCCAGCATCAAGTTATACATTTGAAGCATGAGATTTGTCTATTCTGTAATCCAGGAAAACACTGTAATTTTTCCTGGGTCTCTAAAGGAGCCAGTAGCTCTGTCTTCCACACTAAACATACATAAGGTTTGGAAGAACATGTAGTTTATAAGTTATGAAATCCCACAAAGTGCCTCAGGGAAAATAAAAGGCATTAAGAAGTACAAATATTCATGTGTTGTCTTTTTTTATATTCAAATATAACAGTGAGAAGACAACTATATTTTTTTCACGTGCGTGTGAATAAACAAGTCCAGAATATGTCACCTTTTGGGATGTTTAAAGAAAGACTGTCCTTCAGGTTAGAGCTATTTCTCTTAGTCTGCAAGTCATCTTGATTCTTTGATCAAAATGAATCCTGCCATTCTGGATGGCTGCAAGCTTGGTTGGTCTGCTGTTGCTGTTTGCTAGCATCATATAGCCATATTCTGTGTCACATGACAAGGTCATTGCCCAGGAGGTGTTGCTCTCCTGCTCATCAGCACTGAAGCAGCACACATCTGCTGGCCTGAGCCATGTAGAAAAGAGAGGATGTCACAATCAACTGCTGTAAGGCAGGCAGGAGTAGGGTGGCGTGTAAAAAGGGAAGACCACAAGACACAAGCAAATGGTTTTGTCTTATCACTGGATATTAAGACAGCATCCTGTCAACACTGTCGAAAGCCTCAATATGGTAGGATGACAGTAATCAGTCCAATCCTTTGAGGTCAAGTATTTGGGAAAATATTTCCCCCACTTCTATTTTCTCAAAAATATTCTCATGTCCTTTTATTTAATGCAGGTTAAAATGTAGTAGAGTATGTAGAATAAGGATAAAGTTTAATCTCAGATTTTTATTTGCCTTATAAAATAACTTCAATGCCAAAAGATCCCTTATGAAATAAATGCATATAAGTCAACATGTGAGTGTAAGGATGGGGTGTACCTTCAAGACAGGCAAGCTTCTTGTTTTCTAGGAGTTTGAACTGCAGTACGTGGTGAGAGAGGGGAAGAGGAGGAAGAAACACCGTTCAGAGAAAAACCGGTTTTGTTTTAGGATGCTTAATGTGAACAGGTACATTATCAGCTTTAACATGATAGTGAAGATAATCTGGCTTATTTACTTACTTTCTGACAGTTTTACTTTACCACATCAAATATTTTTCATCAAATACCATCGATTTATTTAAACCCAATCTATTTAATATTTTAAAAATCATCAGATAATATAAGACAAGACTAAGAGGGAGAGGGAAAATTTTCATTCACCTTATGTCAGGGAAACACTAAAATATAACCATATATTTATATTTATTTATATAATAAAGTTTTTACTACAGAAGGTTTGCAAACAATCTTATTCTCTCCTTTATATTCTTTGTAAATATTGAGAAAATATAAAACTAAAGTTGGAATTAGACAAAAACTGAACTCACAATCTCCCATGTTGACCATAAATCTGTCTCCTTCTTCATACAATACTTCAATGTTAAATATCAAGAACTCACAGCAAAGATTCATAGTTAATTTTCTCCTCAGTTTTAAAAAGAAATTCGGCCGGGCGCGGTGGCTCAAGCCTGCAATCCCAGCACTTTGGGAGGCCGAGACGGGCGGATCACGAGGTCAGGAGATCGAGACCATCCTAGCTAACACGGTGAAACCCCGTCTCTACTAAAAAATACAAAAAATTAGCCGGGCGAGGTGGCAGTCGCCTGTAATCCCAGCTACTCGGGAGGCTGAGGCAGGAGAATGGCGTGAACCCGGGAGGCGGAGTTTGCAGTGAGCTGAGATCCGGCCACAGCACTCCAGCATGGGCGGCAGAGCGAGACTCTGTCTCAAAAAAAAATAAAAAAATAAAAAATAAAAAATAAAAAGAAATTCAATTTGCACTCATACATAAGGTAGAAAAATTTATACGTGTACTGATAAAAGTAAGATCAGTTCCAGTAGCTAGAATCTTTGTTAGACAGAAGATGAGAAAAAATGAGGCTATAAGCATGGAAGAAGGTAAAGAATGCTAAAAATAAAAAAATAGCCTGCCTCAGATCAGAACAGAAGCGCCAATTAAAAAGTGAAAATTTCAGCCAAATCATCAGTTTGAATGTGGAGTTTTTTTCCTCCGTGAGAATGTATTTTGACATATTGCCAAATAACTATGAGTTTTCTTCCCCCCGTACTGAATTGACCAAGTTAGCTGCTTGCTTCAGTTTTACAAAATTTTAACCCAAGTTTGGAGAACATTTCAAAAATTGCAGGTGGATTGTTTCTACTGTCTGCTGAACAAATGTGCTGAACATCTTGTGATTTGTTCATCATGTACAGTATGAGTGTTCTTTTTCTTTTTGCCTTTAATTGCTTCTTGAGCTAAATATAAAGCTAAGCTGGCCTGGCTATTGTTGCACAGCGTTATCATGTCACCTTAATAAATTAGTTTTTGGGTGGGAATCTGGGCAGAGATCCATGCATGTTACTGTTTCTTGTTTTGTTTTGTTTTGGATTTTGTTTTGTTTTCAATGTATTACCCCTAGTTCTATTCAGTTTGTCCTTTACCTGTCTCTGAAATGTGCTGTCACTCAGAAAAGCTGGTTCCTTCTCTTGGCTCCTCTGCGTGCATATTCAGTTAAAAGGAAGCCACGGAATGGCTACATCCCGTTGCTAGCTAAAAGTTTTAGGGTTTTACATTTTGAACTACTCTAAGATTTACAACAGAGTAGAACTGTAAAAAAAAAAAAAAAAAACAAACAAAAAACCAAAAAAACAGATATGCTATACCATCTATTCATGTAAAACAGGAAATGTATGTTGAACTGCATGGAAATCTTGCCTAGGGATCTGAGTTGTTATATTAGTCTGTTCTCACATTGCTACTAAAGACATACCTGAGACTGGGTAATTTATAAACAAAAGAGGTTAAATGGACTCACAGTTTCACATGGCTGGGCAGGCTTCACAATCATGGCTGAAGGCGAAGGGGAAGCAAAGGTACATCTTACATGGTGGCAGACAAGAGACAGTAAGAGCCAAGTGAAAGGGGTTTCCCCTTGATAAAACTATCAGAGTTCATGGACTTATTCACTATCATGAGAACAGCATGGGAAAGACCTGCCCCCATGATTCAATTACCTCCCACCACCTACCTACAACCACACCTGGGAATTGTGGGAGCTACAACTCAAGATGAGATTTGAGTGGGGACACAGTCAAACCATATCAGTTGACATTTCTTATTTAAAAACTAAGGGGGAATAATACGGTTGACTGTCCTTGATGTCATTTACAATTAGCCAGTCAACAAACACATTTCTGAAGCTCTAGCAAGTGGAAAGTAACATGCTGGACTTGAAGTGAAGGAAACTGGCACATTTATCTTTGCTCACAGGCATTGCCAGGGAAAAGTATGGAAAGTAAGAGAGGGCTGAAGATTAATTTTCATGCTCTAACACCTTCACTTTTCTGGTCATATGACACTGGTAAAGTCACTTTTCCCTTTGAAACCTCAATCTATAAATTAGAGAGAAAGCTTACTACCTCACAATGACTTTTTAAGGATCAATAAAATAATGCATGTGAAAGTGTTTTGAAAATGGTACAACTCTATTCTGATGAAAATTATTATTTTTATTGACATCACAAGCCAGATAATTCTTCATTGCAGGAGCAGTACTATGCATTATAAGATATTTAGCAGTACCACTGGCTCTACTCACTAGATGCCAGTAGTAGCCCTGTCCCCTAGGTTGTGACAACCAAATGTCAAATTGTCAGATGTCCTCTAGTTGGGAGAGGGAGGTGGAAGGGCAGTGCTGTGTTCCTGCTTCAGAATATTGAAACACATATAAACGTAAATACACACAGAGCAAGGACTGTAACACTTAAGGGCATAAAACATTTAATATGCACAGATGTCACTTTAACAATAAACATAATAAAGATTCACCAAAAAAGAAGACATTTTTTGCACTGTGGTACAAAGGGGACCACTTAATTTCCTGAACAATCAATAGTGCCTTTGTCTAATGGAGAGCATAACTGGTCATATCTTCTTACTTTCTCCTACCAAGGTGGCCTCACTAGAAAAGAAAATTATTTTCTAAGTGGTAAAACAAGTTAAACACTAAATTCAATTTTTATCAGCTTTATAAAAAATCTTTGAAATGGATAATACAGTGAAGTGGATCAAAACACCTATGGAGTGTTTGTATTAGAAGAACCATCCGGGTAGGGCCGGGTGCGGTGGCTCACGCCTGTAATCCCAGCACCTTGGGAGGCCAAGGCGGGCCGATCACAAGGTCAGGAGACTGAGACCATCCTGGCTAACACGGTGAAACGCCATCTCTATTAAAAGTTCAAAAAATTAGCCAGGCATGGTGGCGGATGCCTGCAGTCCCAGCTACTCAGGAGGCTGGGGCAGGAGAATGGCATGAACCCGGGAGGCAGAGTTTACAGTGAGCCGAGATCGTGCCACTGCACTCCAGCCTAGGCAATAGAGCGACACTCCATCTCAAAAAAAAAAAAAAAAAAAAACCATCCGGGTAAAGAGAGTATAAAAGATAGTATGAAAGGAGGAGGAAAGCGCTGAAACCAAGTTGAAAAACCTTGGGCCAAACACTATTCTAAGCCTCAGTTTTCCCAATTGTAAGAAAAAAAAAAAATACAGTCTTCGCAAAATATTGTGTAGATATGGATATGCAAAGCTCTCAGAAAAAGTGCCTGGAATGTTATGTCAACTCAATAAATGTTACCTTTGCTTTTTTAAAAGAACAATAAACACGTTTTACAGTTTTCTGTAGTTTTTAAAATAACTCTACACAACTTATTTCATTTCACTCCCAGACATTTAACTCCCATAACAATTCAGTGAAATAGATATATTATTATTTCTATTTTATAGATGAGGACACCAAAGCTGGAAGAAGCTCACTAATATGGCCAAAATCATAGAGATCATATAAATCAGACAAAAGATTCAAACTGGTATCTTCTGGATCCAGTATCCATTAATTTTCCTTGCTTCTGTCCTAAATCTATGAGCACCCTAACCGTTTGCCTTCTCTAGGACTCAAGTTTTTCTATATGAAACTATAAAAATTAAAGGTTATCAAATGTATTTTCTAACTGTAAAGAATCTTTCCATTTTCTCTACTTCATACTATTCTAATGTACACCAAGGCCAATGGTGAGATTACCACAAATGTTAGCCACTGGCATTTATTTAGAAACTAATTATAAGCAAAGTGACAAGTGATTTTACATGTATCTTATTATTTTTACCTAAGAATCTCTACCAAACAACAACAATGAAAAAAGGTGACTTTAAACCTTTCTTTTTTAAGTTTGAGAGTCTTGGTATGTTTGTGAAAAAAATAAAATTATCTTTGGTTCCAGATTCTATGAATTACAATTTTGAATTTTACCTCTGATCATTTCCTTCCATGAAAATGTGTTGGTTACTCAGGAGTTAAAAATTTCTCACTTTTGCAGTCGGGACAATGTGTGACTATCCCAAGAGATCTAAGGTGCCATTAGTGAATGCAGAGCTATTGCTGAGGAGATGCTAAATAAAATTAATGTCTTCCGATTAACTAACCCGAAATACACCCACATTGCCTGGGCGTGTGACAATGGAGAGGCTATGCATATGAGTCTAAAACCCTGGAGACCATAGCGTTGTACTGTAAAGAAGATCACAATTTAGTAACATCTGGTCTGTTTGTTAAGCTGAAGGAAAGTGCTAAAATTAATTTGAGAAAGATGACACAGCAGTTGTGATTATTTCCTTGAAGCACTCTATCCCGACTTAGGCTTCCGATAGTTAAAAGAAGAATAAACACAGTGACTCTCCCAAACTTAGGCTATAAATGAAGGTAGAATCCTTTTTCCTGTAAGACCCATCTAGGAGTGGAAAGAAATACAAACAAGCTGCTATGGGAATCTCTAGTTATTCTTCCAAAGAAAAGTAATAAACTGCAGCTTACAATAGAGAAGCTCAGGAGAGCTTCCAATACCTTAACAAATTGCAACCCCCTTTCCCTGGGACTGAGGAAAAAAGTAGAAGAACAAGGGGATCTGAGTGTAGATTTGTTCTCTACTACTTTCTCTCCAGGGAGACTCCTCAAACTCTGAAACTGATAGGTTCAAGACAGAGGATGCCCCGTCATGCCTCAGAGTCAGCATCCACCACCCGACTGGTTTCTTCTGTCTCATTCTTTCTCCCCACCAGTGACTCTGATGCTTCACTTCACACAGCTGTAGCCCTGCCCAGTTCATAGCAACCTTCAACAGCCAGCACTCCCAAGCCTCATGATTTGCCAGTAAGGAAGAATGGAAATTTTAAAACAAAACAAAACATGAAATCATGCTTTCCAGTTACAGGATATGGTATTTCAACAAAGAACTTTACATAGGGTATGCCATCCATGCCTCACAGTCTGTCTGACACTGATCTCATATACCAGGTATAAACCATTGTCTGGAAAAAGCCTCTGATTCAAAATTCTTTATATCTTTTACCTGAGCCTCATCATTTTTTCTCAAGTGTGTCAGTTATACTGTTTAGCCCTCAATTCCTTTTCTACCCTAGCTTAATTCTACCCTAGCTTAATTCTGAGTCTCCTCCATAGCTCTCGTCAACTCTCCATTTCTGCATTAGATTCTCCCCTCTCTCTATGACTTGTTGGTTGGAGGTCCCATATCTGAAAAGGTATTTCAAAGCCTAATATTATAGCCTAAATTCATTGAGCATATGATACATGCCATGTGCATTACATGTTGTTTTATATATTATATTTTTTCCTTATAATAACTGATAATGGATAAATATTATTCTTCTCATTTTATAGATGAACAAATTAGAGCTGAGAAATATTAGGTATGTCACCACTATTATAAACCTTCTCTCCTCATCTTTAGTAGATACATTCTTCTGAAAGTCTTAAAATATTGAATGTAAGACAATGACCAAAATAGCTCATAGGATCACTATGAATTTTAGCATTTGAGTGATGCTAACCCAACACTATGAATTTTAGCATTTGAGTGATGCTATCCCAGCAGCAGTATGGCATCTAACACCCATGTCAGAGATGAAAACTTCTACAACTATTTTCTTGGTATAACTATATACTTCACTTCCTCTGTTTATTACCTCATCCCTTGCTAAGCAGGATTTCTATTAAGAGAGGATGCAGAAGAGTGGAACTGTTGATATTCATTCATAAAGGGGTCCTTCTGGTACAAGGCCCTGACATGTTATAATTCAATTAACATTGAAAGATTTCCAGATACACCTTATTTTTTCCAACGTCTGTCATTAAGCACAACAGTTGCTCCAAACCTCTGTTCTCTCCAGTTTCAGCAGTAAAACATTAAAATAAAGTTCGAGCCAGGTGCAGTGGCTTATGCATGTAATCCCAGTATTTGGGGAGGTCAAAGTGGCAGGATCATTTGAGGCCAGGAGTTTAAGACCAGCCTGTATAACACAGCGAGACCCCATCTCTACAAAAAATTAAAATCAAATTTTAAATGCAGTGGTATGCACCTATAGTTCCAACTATTGGGAGGTTGAGGCAGGAGCATTGCTTGAGCCCAGAGATCAAGGTTGCAGTGAGCTATGATTGCACCAATGTGGTCTAGTCTGGGTGACAGAGCAAAACCCTGTCAAGAAAGAAAGAAAGAGAGAGAGAGAGGAAGGAAGGGAGGGAGGGAGGGAGGAAAGAAGGAAGGAA
>NW_012115788.1:3403537-3409331 GCF_000951035.1 Colobus angolensis palliatus | reverse complement strand
AGGAAGGAAGGAAGGAAGGAAGGAAGGAAGGAAGGAAGGAAGGAAGGAAGGAAGAAAAGAAGGAAGGAAAGAAGGAAGGAAAGAAGGAAGGAAGGAAGAGAAGATGAGTATCTAAGATATAGAATTTTTAAATAGAAATAAAAGAAAAAAATAGCTCTCCAATTTCTAACAGTCTCAGTGATGGAACAAGACCCTGTCTCAACTAAATAAACAAATGAAAGATGGATGGAAGGAAGGAAGGAAGGGAGGGAGGAAAGGGAAAATGAGTACCAAAGATGCAGAATTCCTAAATAAACATCAAAGGAGAAATAGCCCTCCAGTGTCTAATGCCTTTGCTACATCCCAGTTGTGCCCATATTTTTTCCTCCTTGACTGCTACCACTCAGTTCGCGACACCACTAAGCCTCCCCAGACCACTGGCATATCTTCCATTCTGGCATTCTTCTTCCTTTCCTTCCCCTGCAAGGCCTCCAAAGTGATCTTTGACAGACAAAAATCCAATCATGTCATTCCCCTATATAAAATCTTCTTTAAAATTCCCAATATACTTCGAGGGCAACAAAGACTTTTTACCCTGGCTTGCAAAGTGATCCTACTCCTACATCTTCTCCTCTGCTTGTCCATTCTGTTACCTACACTGGTCTTTCTTCTACTCGCGAGCACTCTGCGTGAGGGCCTATGTACAGCCTGTTCTCCACGTCTTGGATGTTTTTAATGTCAACCCTCCTAGAGTCGCTCCTTCTAGTTATTCAGATCCCAACACACTCCATCCCTTTTAGAACAACATTCCCTGATAACCCGATTGATAAGAAACACCTGGTATCTCTATCACGTCACCCTATTTTAATTCTCTGCCTAGCATCTATCACTGTATAAAATGTGTTTTGTCTCTCTTCTCTTACTGAGTTTAAACCCCTTGTGAGTGGGAGTTTCATCTGTTCACCACCCCCCCCTCCAGTGCATGCCTGAAATATAGTGGGAACTTAGGAAATAATTTCGAATAAACGAGTGAATGATTCCCCGTCAGTAAGAGGCTGATGATCTATGGGCTAAAAGGGAGGCCATCCAGACCTTGAAGAAGTAAATGAAATACAATAAGGAAAGCGATTAAGGGGTAGGGGGACAAAAACAAAAACACACAAAAAATCCTTAACTAGTTTAAGAATAAGGAAATAAGGCATAAGGATTGCTTTCTAATACCCTGCCTGACTTCCAAGTAAGAGAGCTGATAGGAAGCTTTTATTACAGTTCTCCAAATCTTGGATTGAAACCCTCCCTCATCTCCACCCCAGATCTTGCTATAATCCTGCCTGAGTTAGCAATAAACTTGAATATTAGACCACCCAGCTTCCTTGACCAAGCTCAGTTTTTGCTTCCAAGTTACTGTTCTTGTTATTATAACTTAACTTTAGGGAGGGGAGTTCCGAATCAGTCCTCTCCACCAATCCCAAATTACTAAATTTCATACATAAAATCTGTATTGAGTGTTTTTAATACAGAACCTACAGAATGTCAGCACCTCAAGTAATGTCATATAAATACTTTAATTTATCTGTCTGCCTTTCTGGCAGCCCTTCTGTACCCAGAATGAAGTGTTTCAAATGTCTTGAAGAATTCAGGGTCCCCTAGGACATGAACATTCTTAACAACCAAATATTAATGGCCATATATTCCATGCTATTTTAATTAAATTTTTATTGTAAAAAGTACATGTGGTGCACAGCCACTCTGGAAAATGGTTAAACAATTTCTCATAAACTTAAACATGTTCTTTCTATGTGATCCAGTAATTTCACTCCTAGGGATTTGCCCTAGAAAAATAAAATGACCCTAAAGAACCTGTATGCAAATATTTAAAGAAGCTCTATTTATAATTTCTTAACACTGGATATAACCCAAATGTCTTTCAATGACGGATTGATAAACTATGGTAGGTCCAAAAAATGAAAACAATTTGGCAACAAAAAGGAACGAACTATCAACACAGGCAACACCTTGGTTGTATTTCAAGGGTTGAGTGGAAAAAAACCAGTCTCAAAATGTTATGTCAGAACAATGGTAACAGTGAACTGACCAGTGGTTGTCAGGGGCTATGCTATGCGTAGTGGGAGGGTGTGACTGGAAAGGGACTGCATGAGGGGATTTTAGGGTGATTAAATTATTCTGTATCCTGTATCTGGTAACAGTGAACTGACCAGTGGTTGTCAGGGGCTATGCATAGGGAGAGGGTGTGACTGGAAAGGGATCGCATGAGGGAATTTTAAGGTGATTAAATTATTCTGTATCCTGAGTATTATGATGGTTACATAAATCTAGACATCTCAAAACTCATGAAATTATATACACAAATAATGTAGTTTACCATATGATAATTTAAAAACCTATATATACCTATACACCCAGGTGTGTATGTGTGTGTGCCCCTGTGCATGTATGTGTGCATTGTAGAACATTTAGACAGGCAAAAGTGTATAAAGAAAAATACTGAGTCTCTTCCTCCATTCCTCGAAATCCAAATTCTACTTTTAATTGGTAAATGCCTCTCTCTCATTTTCTGCGTGTATGTGTATATGTGTGTGTGTGTCTCCTTTCAATATACTTATTTGTATGTATACATATGTATATCAGTATAGAGTATGCATAGCTGTAGATCTAGATTTATATTTATAAATATGCATATCTATAGGCCTAGATCTATAAATCCATATAGGAGTATCTATAAGTTTGTGTGTATGTGTATGTGTGTGCACGCACACACAAATTTGGGCAATAGAAATCACACTCTATTGTTATGTATGTTACCTTTTTCTTTTAACACGACCTCATGGTCATCTTCCTATATCAACAAAATCAAAAGTAATTATTTTATTTTTATAACTATTATATACTAATATAAGGAAAACATGATTTATTTAGAAGTGTCTGTTGATAAGTATTTTGATTGTTTCTAGGTTTGCAATATTTTCTTTTATGTTTGTCTTTACCATTTTAAGTAAAGCTAGAGTGAATATTCTTGACATATATTTTTGTCATACATGGATGAGTATTTTTGTAAAAACAATTGAAGAGAGGAATTATTGAGCAAAACGGGATATTCATTTTAAGCTGTTACAGGCATGGCTAAATTTCCCTGTGTATAATAAAAGAAAAATTGAGATATAGATAAGGAGAAGCTTTATTCAAAATACTATTCGCTAGAGGGAGGTGGACTATCATACTATAGGGAGGGTACTTGCAATAGAGGGAGGAGGTTATTGCAGTGGAGAGAGGGGGATGACTGCAGCAGAGGAAAGAGGACTACTGTAATAGAGAGACAGACTATTGCTAAGAGAGGGTGAGGGACCACTGCAACACAGGGAGGGAACTGTTGTGACAGAAGGAAGGGACTACTGCAGTAGAAGGAGGGGAGCTATTTTAATATAGAGAGGGGCTACTGCAATAGAGAGAGGGGACTATTTTAATATAGAGAGGGGCTACTGCAATAGAGAGAGGGGACTATTGTAATTGAGAGAGGGGAATTTGCAATAGAGGGAGAACTCAAGGACACTAAGATCTGCAAGCATCTCAAAGGTCTGGCAAAGAGGAACTACTTTTTCATAGGGAGGAGAAAGTAAGGTAGTTAAGAACCAGGTGTTGGGGAGTGGGCTGAGCTAGTGGCATGATCTGACAGTTGATCAAGAAATATTTTCCCCTGAAGTCAGCTGATTCTTGGGAGAGGACGTCAAGGAGCGTTGTTCTACATGGTCCAATGTTCATGGGTGGATCAAAACTTAGCTGACTGGGGAAAGAGGGAAATCTGACTAAAGTTTGGTCAGGTTAAGGTAGGGGGCATTTTGCCCAGATTGGTCAATGGGGACGAACAGTTCAGCTACTCATTTGTGAGACAAAATCCAGAAATCTGGAAGGTCGTGTGTCTCACCTTGTTATGGGTAAACACGGGGTCATTCCTGAGTCTTATCTAAGTCACATGGAGAAGGATGGTTCTTTGCAGTAAGCCATTAAAAGAACACAAGAGTGGTGATGAGTGGTTTCTTAACCACTGATATTCTCTAGGACCACAAAGCTTAAGTAAACTTAAACACCATCCCCTCTAACAATGATTGTATTGATTTTCTCTTCTCAGTAATTGTATCTATTAAATACACCCTAACCAATATCAATATTAAATAGATCTCTTTCTTTTCTTCCTAAGTTATATCAAGCTTCCTTTATGTATGTTATGGCATGGCATGAACAGTTCTACTGTAGGTACTGTGATTCAGAAATAAAAACAGTAGAGTGTGCCATCTTATGTGAAACTCGAACTCCTGAGGCTTCAGGAGGTCTCTCCCAACAAAAATGGTGTAAAAGTTCAAACCTGGGACTCTGAGATCCTCTGACTTTGTGAACTTTTTTTCTCTACTCAGGCTCCTTTGAGAAATGAACCAAGAGACAATCTCCCTAAGGAATATGGGTTGCTTGGGAACTTGTCTACTCAATTGTATTCTCATTTCATGCATATCTGGTTTAATTTCTTCTTTGCTGGACCAGTAAGATAGAAATATAGGTAACTTAAGCATGGAGTCATCCTCACCACTCTTCAAAATTGAACCAAACATTGAGGTCTAGCCTAGGTCCTGTGTGTGTCAGACACAGATTTTTTTTTTCTGAGTTAACTATTTACAACTTTAAACTTTTGTTTTAAATTTAAAATGTTTTTATTTTTCTATTGCTTTTCATCTTTATTATTGTTTATTTTTTAAAATGAAACAAATTTGCTTTTTCTCCCCATATGTATTGCAAATATATTTCCTGTAGGTTAACTTTTGCCTTTTAAGTATCACATAGTGGTGTTCTAAACTTTTGGTAGACAGTTTTTCAAGTTCTTTTATTCATGCTATCTCAGTTTGAGATCATATTTATGAAAGTCTTTTCTGCTCTAATATTATAAAAATGTTCAAATATTTTCTTCTAAATACTAAATTCATATAATTACATGATTTTTATATTTGTCAGAAATCCTTTGTTATCCTTACTGTAGTCATTTCTAGAGTGAACCCCAAGATTATTTTACCAAATTATTTACCTTTTGTTTTTCTATATACCGGAACTGATATCTTAGCTATCTTAGCTTCCTTCTTATTTCCCTAGTTTGATGAAATTATTTCTAAAATAAAGTTAAAAGAAGATGTTTCGGCCTCACTTTTTAAAAAAATTTGTGTTGCCATTGCCACAATCCTCAGCTGCTCAATCTTCCCCCAAAGCTTTCCTCATGCTGTCACTTTGAAACAGGATATTTGCCTGACTTATTTGCAGGACTTGCAAAAGTGGTGCCTCCTTAACTCAGCCCACCACTCTCAACTTTTCACTGGAGGGAGCATGTGAGCAAACGAGGTAGAAACTGGAGTGCATGAGCGCTGGAACCAGCTGGCTGCTTTGGCACCAGCAGGAGTGAACTCCACTCACTTGGACCTGCTGCGTTCCACCCTCGTGGCAGGGAGCACACAGGTGAACAGCTGTGGAATCAGGTGAGTGCTTATGAATCTTGGCTGGAGCAAACTCTGTGCAGGCCCCACAGCAGCATCTGGGGGGTACCTGTGACCCCTAAAGGCCCAGAGGGTGTGTTACAGTGCTATTTTAGCTCTGCTTTCTGTGATGGCCTAAATGTTAACAGTTCAGTGGGCCCCTTGCCTTTTTTTGTTTTTGTTTTTGTTTAGGCAGAGTCTTGCTCTGTCGCCCAGGCTGGAGTGCAGTGGTGCGATCTCGGCTCACTGCAAGCTCCGCCTCCTGGGTTCACGCCATTCTCCTGCCTCAG
>NW_012115788.1:3390546-3403487 GCF_000951035.1 Colobus angolensis palliatus | reverse complement strand
GCTGGAGTGCAGTGGTGCGATCTCGGCTCACTGCAAGCTCCGCCTCCTGGGTTCACGCCATTCTCCTGCCTCAGCCTCCCGAGTAGCTGGGACTACAGACGGCCGCCACCACGCCCCGCTAATTTTTTGTGTTTTTAGTAGAGACGAGGTTTCACTGTGTTAGCCAGGATGGTCTCGATCTCCTGACCTCATGATCCACCCATCTCGGCCTCCCAAAGTGCTGGGATTACAGGCCTGAGTCACCAGGCTCTCAGGGGGAAGAACAGGAAAGAAGACAGGGCAGGAAGGTAATCTTCCCCTGAAGTTTAGCCATCTCCAGCCAGATTCTTTTCCGAAGTTGCACTGACAAGCTGTCCTTCTGAAGTCAAGCCGCTTCTCTCCGAAGTCCAGATGCAGTCCCTGACATCCAGTTGCTTCTCCTGTCTGCCGGCTGAGTCTGGGGTCTTTATAGGGACAGGGTATGGGGAGCAGGGCAGGTCATAGGTGGCACAGGAAAACAGGGATATAACTTTTCACTTTGGGCAACAGTCTCAGGCTATCCGGCTTAAGGGTGAGGCTTCTCCCTGTCTACCTAGGATTTCCCTGTCCCCTGTCCCTATCAACTACATGGGCAAACCCACCACTTCCTCCTACATGCCCAGCTCCCGGACACCACTCCTCTGTTCTCCACATCCACATGAATTCAAAAATTTCAAGACTGTTACGTAAATGCAATGATAAAGTATGTAACTTTTTGGATCAGTTTCACTCAACATAGTGACTTGCAGAGCTATCTAAATTGCTGCAGGAATCAGTAGTCTCTGTCCATTTTTATTGCATAGTAGTATTCTGTAGTATGTGGTTACCACATTTACTCATTCAACTGGTTAAGAATATTTAGGTTTCCAGTTTGGGATTATCAAAAATATAACTCCTAGAAACATTTGTGTACCCATTTTGTGTGAATGTAAGTTTTCATTTCTTTGAGATAAATACCTAATTTTTCCAGTGTGGCTATACCATTTCATATTCTCACCAGAAATGTATGAATGATCATTTCTCAGCCTCCTCCCCAGCATTTGATGCTGTTGCTGTATGTTTGTTTTAGCCATTCTGATATCACTATCACTACGTTGTCACTAGATTTGGTTACCACAACACCCAAACTCTTATTTTGATTTTAATTTGAATTTCCTCAAGGACTAATTACATTGACCATCTTTTCCTGTACTTATTTGCCATCAGTATATATTCTTCAGTAAAATAGTGTTACGGTCTTTTGCCCATTTTCTAATTGAATTTTCTTTAATTGTTGAGTGTTGAGAGTTTAATTTCAGAGGCAAGTCCTTTGTCATATATGTAATTTGCAAATATTTTCACCTAACATAGACACACCACTGTTTAACTTGTCTTTTTATTCTCTTAACAAAGCTAAAGTTTTTAGTTTTATGAGGTCTAACTTACTAAACTTTCCCTTTATGTATCATTGCCACTGGTGTCAAGTTTAGGAGCTATTTACTTAGTCCTAAGTCCCAAAGATTTTTCCTATATTTCCTTCCAAAATTTTTATAGTTTTACATTTTACATGTAAGTCTGTGTAATTCATTTTGAATTAATTTCACTGCAAAGTGAGAGGTATAAATCAAGGTTTTCTTTTTTCTTCTTTCTTTTTGCTTATGGATGTCCAATTCTCCAGTATCATGTGTTAAAAGGTTGTTCTCCCTTGAATTGCTTTTGCATTTTAACTGAAAGTCAGTTGGACATATTTGTGTGCATGTATTTATGGGTACTCTATTCTATTACATTCATTAGCATCTCTATCCCTCTGCTAATACTAAACTGTATTCATAGTATAGCTATATTATAGTCTAGTAGAGTCTTAAAGTAAAGTAAAGCCTTAAAATCTAGTAGATATTTCTTTTCTTTTTTTCTTTTTTTTTTTTTTGAGACGGAGTCTCGCTCTGTCACCCAGGCTGGAGTGCTGTGGCCCGATCTCAGCTCACTGCAAGCTCCGCCTTCCGGGTTCACGCCATTTTCCTGCCTCAGCCTCCCGGGTAGCTGGGACTACAGGCGCCGCCACGTCGCCCGGCTAGTTTTTTGTAGTTTTTAGTAGAGACGGGGTTTCACCGTGTTAGCCAGGATGGTCTCGATCTCCTGACCTCGTGATCCGCCCGTCTCGGCCTCCCAAAGTGCTGGGATTACAGGCTTGAGCCACTGCGCCCGGCCTATTTTCGCTGTATACTTTTAAAAATTATTTGGGCTATTCTTGGATTTTGCTTTTTATATAATTTTTAGACTAAGTTTGTCTATTTCTACAAAAAATCTTTGCTGAGATTTTGATAAGAATTAAAATTAATTAATTTGGGGAAGTACTGACATCTTCACTAATGTTGAGTTTTCTATTTGGTGAACATATTGTGTCTCTTTATTTTGGTCTTCTTTTGATTTTTTTTCAGCAGAATTTAATTTTCAACATAAAAATTGAAACATATTTTGTTAGGTTTAGTTAGAGGTATTTCACTTTCTTTAAAGCAAAATAAATGGTTTTTTAATTTCTTTTTTTACTTCAGTTTCTATGTGTTCACAAATACTATGCAGAGACACAATTGATTTTTATCTGTTAATTTTTTATACGGCAACCTTGCTGGACTCTTATATTAGTTCTAAGAATTATTTTGTAGATTCCTTTGAGTTTTTCTACATTGACAGTAAAGGCATCTGCAAATAGGCACAATTTTATTTATACCTTTTCAATCTGCCTTTTGTTTCTTCTTTCTTTTTCTTTTTCGTCTTTTCTCCCCTATTGTATTGGCTAGAATTTAGAACTTTTAGCACTATTTCAAATAAGTGTAAGAAATGCAGACATTCTTGTCTTCTTTTCCATATTAAGGGGAAAGTCTTGAGTTTTCCCACATTAAGTATGACATTAGCTTTAGTTTTTTGCATAGACAGCTTTTTAAATCAATCAAGAAATTCTTTATTTCTACTTCACTTATGATTTTTGTCATGAATGGCTATTGAATTTTATCAAATGCTTCTTTGCATCAATTGCTGTATCCACCTGATTTTTCTTCTTTAGCCTATTGAAATGGGCAGACTACATTAATTAATTTTTAAACATTGCCTCCATCCATTTATCACTATAATAAATCTCTTTTGATCTTTACATGAAAGTCTGTTTATACTTTGCTGGATTTGATTTCTTAATATTTTGTTAAAATTGTTTAATTGAAGCTCATGAGAGACATTTGTCTGTACTTTTTCTGGCTTTTGGTATCACAGAAATACTGGCCTCATACAATAAACCTCCTCACAATTTTAAAGCTATCCAATTATGGAATTTTCCTGACTTTAAGAAGGCTTTGTCCATCTTGCTAAATGAAAAATGTATAGTTCAGCTCTGCCCCAAGACATGTAACATTTTGTTTTACCAGTGTTGTTTTAATTCTGACTGGCATTTGTAGAACTTTTCTAGTTTCTTTCAGCAAGTTTATTTTTCTCACACCCTATCAACAACCATGTTATGATAATTATATGTATTACCAACCTGTTGTTTTATTTAACACCAGAGAGTTTCATTTCAGTAGTGAATGAAGTACTATCCTAGAAATTTGTGGCATGAAAACAAGATAAATCACTAAGCAACTTGTATTTTTGTTAAGCACATCTGGAAGCACCATTCTTTCACAATATCAATTGTGTTAAAATATTTTAAATAATCAGAGAGGTGATTAGCTATAAAATATTAAAAATATTTTAAATAATCAGATAGGTGATTAGTTATAGCTAATTAGAGGGTTATTAGTTATAACTAATTAGAGGCTAATTAGTTATAGTGTATATGGACATATGTGATGAATATAATTCATTTAAGTATACTTTATATTGTGGATATTCATTAAGTATACTTTATATAGAGTACTGAAAATGGAAACAGAATATCTGAATTCATGTCTTCATATACCAGCTCTCCTGCTTACTAGCTGTACTTAGGATAAATCAACTAGTTTTTCACATGGATATAGTAGAGATGTTAACATTCATCTTATATATGAGAAACTTAAATAAGGTCGTTTTAGAATTAATACAATGTAAATTTCTTGCTATGACTGCCTATATTTTACTATGTCCTTACATGACTTTGACTATAAGCTTTATGCAGAGATACATTTCACTGATGTTTCCAAACACAACATGATTTTGAAGTAAGGTAACTCAAAATGGGATTTTCAAATTTCACTTCCAAGTTGGAAAGCTCAGAATGCTATGGTTAGGCAAACTTTGAAAGAAGAACAATGTTTTCTATTAGAAAAATATATAATAATACTGAAAAATACTTCTGGGAAAAAAGTTGGAGAGACTAGAAGAATGTTCTGAGTTCAAAAAATGTTAAGGCACTTCCAAATGCCATTCGTTTTGTGTTTCATAATGCTCACTAGTCACCAAGATCTCCAGGAAATCCTGAAACAGAGAAGCCAAGATAGCTTAATTTAACCTAGCATTTTAACACTTATTTAAACATGAACTTTCCCTTTTAAAAATATACTACAATCATAAACAATTTGTATTCTCCATAAAACTCTGTGGAACATTCAGTAACATAGTCCTTTACTTAGAAGAAAGCAAAGCAAAGACATCAATGCAAGAAAATGGTAGCTGTGAAAAACACCTTTTCATGCTAAAATTTAAAAAGAAAACTAGATTTAGATAACCGAAATCTAGAAGTTTTAAGATTTGCGGAAGAGATGGGAAAGCCATATGGATTTGTACAAATCATACATAATTTTTGAAGCACTTTAATGTACTGGATTTTTAACACTTTCATACATGCATGTTATAGGACAATATATGATGTATAATACCGTGGCTTCAGAAAAAAAAACAAGTAATATGGCATCGGCCACATTGAAAAACTTCATCTGCATCCCTCCACAACCACTATTATTTTGCCTAAAATATGTGCCACATGAGGGAACTGTTATTTATATCCCAAGGACCACAACACCAAGTAGTTGGGGTGAACTTATTATTTGAACAGTAGCCATGTATGTGACAGGTAATGTCACATGACAAGCTTGCCACGTTTCCATATACTTAGTCATATATTAAGAAAACCTGAAAGGTTCTGCACTGAATTTTAAAACTGTCATAATTTTCAGTCAACATCAAAGCTAATAATATAAAACATTTACATCATATGTTCCATGAATTTATGCTGATACAAATATCCACTCAGCAAAACTGAAAAAAAGAGACAGAAAAAGAAAGGAAAACAAAAAATATAAATAGTCTTATTGATTTCTGCCTGTCATTCAGCCTGTGTAGACCCCACAGTAAACATGGCTGAGTTTGCTATGCCTTTTTACCTGTGACTCATTGACTATTCACACCCTTCTGCCACTCTGTCACCTCCAAATCTTAGTGTGTCTAAATGTGATTCATACCATCAAGTGGTTGTGCACGTACACACATACACACGTAAGTTAGAAACAGAAATCTATTACATGACGAAAAAACTGACTTTGTTGGACTTAATAAAGAATTGTGTATGGTGCACTTAATTCACCATATCTAAGCTCCTGGGAATTTTGCTCACCTGGAAATCGAAGACGATACTCAAGCTATTTCCCTCACAGTCTTAATGTAAGGACCAAATGAGGTACTGCATATAAATATTTTGCAAATTTTGCAGCATTATAAAATATGAGATATTGCTATGCAGCAATGTCAAAAATAGGTCTAAAAGTGATGTCACACAATTGCACCAATCATTAATTCTATTTTCTTGCTAACCTTAGTAAGAATTCTTATTCTATAAAAGTCTTAAAAATAAATGATATTAACCAATGTAAGAATATACCAGTTTTTCTAAAGTAAATAGGATTTGTTAATTGTAGTTAAAGAAGCCAGCCTCTAATATGAACCCCAGTGATCCTTGCCTCCTGACACATATTCATATCCTTCTGTAATCTCTTCCTGTTGAGTGTGTGCTAAACGTCCTGATTCACTTCGAACAGAGTAAGGCAGAAGTGACCCAGAGACTAGGTTATAAACGCAGTGTGATATAACTCTCTTTGCTCTTCAATCACGTATTCTGAGAAACACCAGCTGTCATCTCATCTACAGCCCTATAGAGAGGTCCATGTGGCAAGGAGCTGGACCTTTTGCCAACAGCCATTTGAGTAAGATTGGAATTACATTTTCCAACTTCAGGAAAAGTTTCAGCTGACTGCAGCCCTAGCCAACACCTTGCGTACACCCTCTTGGGAGATCCTACAGCAGAACAACTCAGCTAAGCCATCCCTACATTTCTAATCCTCATAAATTGAATCAAATAACAAATTATTGCAGTTTTAAGCTACTAAATCTAGAGCAATTTGTTACATAGACATGGATAATTCATGCAGATTTTGGTACCCAATGCTGCTAGAAAAAAGCAAATATGTAGGAGTGGTTTTGGAACAAAGCAGTGGTCAGAAGCTGTGAGGATTGTGAAGAGAGGGTTAGTGAAAGCTTAAAGTGCCTCAGACACAACTGTTCATAGAATTTGGAACACTGAACTGGGGATAGGTGATTTAGCAAAGGATACTTTTAACCAGATGTTGGTGAAGGTGCCATGTGGTTTCTTCTTGCTGTTGAGTACAATGTTAAAGGCAAGACATAATCTAAAGGAAGGAATATTTAACAAAAATAAGCCACGACTGGCTGGTTTTGAAAATTCTCAGTCTCTCTTCATGGAAAAAAAAAAAAATGCTAAAATTAAGAAATGTCTTCTGAGTAAAGGTCAAATCCAGCAAAATCTTAGGCAATCGTGGTCTAAAGATGACAGGAAGTTTATGACTATAAAATCCTTATTAAGACCTCAGAAAGATCAAAGGAGGTGTCTTTGTCTGCATTCGGTTAGACAAAATGCCATCTAAATATTTTAAGGGTATAACTTACAGCTCTTCTTCATCAGTTACATTTCAAAGAAATTTAAATGCATTGTCCCTCAGCAGACACCCCAAAGGACTTCTCTTTTAGGAGTTTTGTAGATATGGTTTATATCTACTCTATTGAACCCCAATAAAGTTTACAGAAGACCCATAAACTGTTTTAAAGAATTATATCAACAAAAATACCGCCAGTTTGGAATGAAAGAGACAGTATAAAGTGAAGGGGCCAATGAACTGATAAAATGCTACTGGAAGAAAGCAGGCTGAGAAACTGTTCAGCTGCAGACACACACTGCCTCTCATGGAGAAAGAAGAATGAATCTGGTGGGTGGGAGATGAGCCAATAGCCAAGAATTAAGAACAATAGAGAATAACTCCAAAGGAGGATCAGGGTTGAGTAGGAGAGAACTGCTATTGTCCAAAGACTTGCATGCCACCTTTTCCCTTTCCCCTCCTTTACGAACAGCAGTGTGTGTGACAGTTATTCTATGTCTATTTCCATGAGAGTGGGTATGTATAGGGTACATAACTAGCTTCTCTAGTTCACAGAAGGAACCTTACCCACACTTAGACCTGATTTAAATGACAAGATCCTAGAGTATGAGCTAAAGCTGCAGTGGGATGATCTGAGAAACTTGGGGGGATATAACTATGTTATTGTATATGTGAATCCAGAGGGAAGGCTATGCTAGGCAGCCACGAAGATGGCCCCCAAACATCCTGACCTCGTCCAGTCCAGTTGAATGTAGACTGGAATTAATGACTTGCTTGTAATGAATACAAGGTGAAGGTGGTGGTATGTGACTTAGAGACTAGGCCATAAAATACATGTGGTGCCTTTCTCTCTCTCTCTCTCTGTCTCTCTCTCTCTCTCTCTCTCTCTCTCTCTCTCTCTGTATCTCTGAAATCTTCCAGTCTGAGGAAAGTCAGATGTCTTATTGTGATTAGACCTGCAGAGAAGCCCACATGGCAACAAACTGAGGCCCTCTGAAAACAACCACATATGAGCTTGGAGTCAGATCCTTCAGCCTTAGGCAAAGCTGCAGATGACTGTAGTTCAAATCAACAGCTTCACTGGAACATAACAAGAGATCCTGAAACAAAACCACCTGATGTAGTTTGTGTGTCCCCATCAAATCTCATGTTGAATTATATTCCCTAATGTTGAAGGTGAAGCCTGGTGGGAGGTATCTGATCATGAGGGCAGATGCTTCATGAATGGCTTGGACCATTCCCTTGGTGATAAGGGAGCTCTCGCTCTGAGTTCACACAAAATCTGGTGGTTTAAAAGCATGTGGCACCTCCCCTACAGAATGCTCACTGGCTTGCTACTGCTTTGACCATGTGATGTGCCTGTTTACCTTTCACCTTCCACCACTATTAAAAGCTTACTGAGAGCCAGGCGCAGTGGCTCATGCCTGTATTCCCAGCAAATTGGGAGGCCAAGGTGGGTGGATCACTTGAGGTCAGGAGTTCAAAACCAGCCTGGCCCACATGGTGAAACCCCGTCTCTACTAAAAAATACAAAACAGTTAGCAGGGTGTGGTGGCATGCACTTGTAGTCCCAGCTACTTGGGAGGCTGAGGCAGGAGAACTGCTTGTACCCAGGAAGTGGAGGTTGCAGTGAGCCGAGATCACACCACTGCACTCCAGCTGCAGTGAGCCAAGATCATGCCAATAAACATCTTTCCTTTATAAATTACTTAGTCTCAGGTATTTCTTTATAAGAATGCAAGAACAGCCTAACACACCATCCATCTTAGTTTTTTCTGAATTATTGACCTTTAGAAAATCTCTTTGAGATAGTAAACAATTGTTTTAAGGGACAAAGTTTTGAAGAAATTTGTTATTCAGTAATAGATAACTAATACAACAATATAAAATAAAATAGAGCAAATCTGACTGGAGATATTTAGTAGATTTAAATTTCAAATTCAACAAGAGGTCTCACCTTGAGACTGCTGTCAGCTAGTGAGAGCTAGTGTTTGCAAAAGTACTGAACACTCTCAGTCACTTGGCATTGGCTCACAATACAGCAAATACTTTCAGCCAATGAATGTTCTAAACACTATCTTAGGTTAAATGAGCTGTCTATTCCTTCTCAGGCTCTGGTTTTTGCCTTTAAATGTGCATTTCGATAAACACATTTTAAAACAATGCCTGCAAAAAGGTGTAGAAGTGATAATTTTGGAGCTATCATCTATAAAATGGTGAGAGAAACATGATAAAGATGAGCAGGAGATTAAAAAGATTGGGGATCTTTTGACAGTACTGTAATTCTACAGCCCAAAGGAGCAACCAATACAATTAAAGGGCATACTCTAGTTCACATGAAAGCACGGCATGTGAATAATGTATTCTACAATAACTCCAGGTTGGGGAAACTCTGCTCTAATTCCCAGTTTAGCGCGATCTCTGGGATCCATAAAATTATGCCAGAGTCCCATTTGGACAGAATTTCATAAAAGCCAAAGTACTTTCTGCTTTCAATCAGGCCAGCAACACAGAAGAAATATTCTTTTTCACGCCATTTCAGCATTGCAGCTTCTGGTCCTGGCCATATTCCAAGAATGAAAAAAAAAAATAGAAGAAAAAATGTTAACCATGGTTTTTGAACCCTAATACCTAAGGTTTGGTTCCAGTTCTTAATGAGGAATCAGAAGGATTTTATTCTGGCATCCTATTCCTTGCTCTTCTTAAATAATGTATCCTGAAAGTGAGCAACAGGTCCAAAGGTCTTAACAGCCAAGGCAATTATAAAGATATATTCAGAAAAAAATCTGTTTATTATCATTGCATAAAATTTAACATAAAAAGTTTTAGCTATGTTTTTAAAAGGAGATGAAAATTGACAATGCAAAGTTGAATAAAACTCTTAACACTAGGTTTTCCATACTCATGTAATTTTATGTAATATACCTATCTCTGTGTGTCTTCATCAAGGCCATGCAACTAGGCCTTGTATTTTTTCCTTTTTAGTCTTTGATACCTATTGATATATTATTTCAAGTAACTTGTGTCTAAAGAAAAATGTCATTGAAAGTATTTTTTAACCTCATGCATGTATGTATTTTCGTGATGTTACAGCCTAGAGTTGTTCCAATCAAGCTCTTAAATGAAGATGAGTTCTTGCATTATAGAGTATCAGACAAAACCACAAATTTTCACAAAAGTTTTGGTTATGCATAAAGATTTTCCTTGCCAAATTTTTTTTTCAGTTGTAGCAAATCAAGCATACATATATTCATTAAATTAATGCAGATACTCTATCACAAACTCAAATGGAGGGAAATCAGCCTGCTAACTGATAATTGTCTTTACTTTGGTCACTCAAACAGCCAGTACGTTTGTGGCAACAATAAATCACCAATTCATACAAAGTGAAGGATGATCTAGAATGCTGATTCTCAAACTTTAGTATGAATCAGAATCCTGTGGAATTTATTTAGAAATCATTTACTCAGGGCTGAACCCCAGAAATTCAGATTAAATGAGTCTGGAGCATAGCCTAAGAATCTTGATTTTTGTGAATTCTTGAAATTATAGATTACGCTTTGATAAATGCTGGCTGTACCTTCTTTGAGGTTCCTTTCAAGATGAGTACTTTAATTAATAAAGCAGCAGATTGCAAGGTCCGCTCTGCTTTCAACCACTGCACCATCTTAGGCCAAGTGTATGTTTCCTTGCCACAGGCTGCAATTTGAACATATAGCTGATTTTGAATTCTGAACAAGATCTTTCTAGCAATAGAGAACATGAAAATAACTCTAAGCCATTAGCACCTCATTGTCAAATCACCTGATCTGTCATCACACCACTTTTCTCTTGAATAGGTCATTGCTCAGCTGTGAACCTGATTATTTTTGAAATGGTTAAAATAAAGAAAGTATGTGTTACTGCTCTCTTTGGCAGCATGGATTTTCTTTCAAATACTTATGCTTTACAGGCAAGGTGATGTTTAGCTTTACTGAGCAAAAGTTGCATCATTACAGCTGTCAATAGCATTTTCTTTACAGAAGTTTTGTGTAGGATATTGCGTATATTTTTGCTATTTAAATGGCAATCAAATACATATCTAAACATCTTCAATGGAATGGAAAAAATAAGCTCTTATCATGTGCTGTCTTTGCAGCAATGTTACAGAGATGTTAAAGTCCCATGAAACATATGTAACTTCCCGGACCACTGTTGTCCAGTAACACAAAATGAGAAGATGAGAGAAGGAAGGAGAGAGGGCAAGAGACAAACAGAGACAGATTGTATCTAAAGTTCCCAAAGGATGATCACAGAAGTAAGAGACAATGGCATTTACTAAGATATGGTAGTACAACGACAGTTTTGTTGTACATTCATAAAGTCCAGGTTAAAATATTTTAAGGGTGACTAAAACTTGGTTTTATGTCAAAAGAGTTTTAGTTTTTGCTACTTACTAGAACAGCCTTAGGAAAGTCTCTTAACCCTGCGAACTTTAGATTTCTCAGCTAAAAAAAAGGGGGGAGGGGCAAATCAAATGAAGCATTCTACCCCCAAGCTATTATGCAAATTGAAGAGATAATGTTGCCTGGTGCAGTGGCTTACACCTGTAATCCCAGCACTTTGGGCGGATCACAAGGTCAGGAGATCGAGAGCATCCTGGCGAAAACGGTGAAACTCTGTCTCTACTAAAAATATAAAAATTAGCCGGGCATGGTGGTGGGCACCTGTAGTCCCAGCTACTTGGGAAGCTGAGGCAGGAGAATCACTTGAACCTGGGAGGCAGAGGTTGCAGTGAGCCGAGATTGTGCCACCACACTCCAACCTGGGTGACAGAGTGAGACTCCATCTCAAAAAAAAACAAACAAAAAAAGGAATAATGTTAAGTGAATACAGTTTGCCAACAATAAGGCACTATATAAACACAATATTATCTCAATTATCATCATTACATTTGCTCTTTAGGTGGTATAAATAAAAAGACAAGCATTTCTTAAATACTGAAGTCAAGAAAGTGTCTACAAAGGACATATATTTTTAAATTCAGGCAGCCCTTATTTTTCTATTTTAAATCTTCAAAGCCAAGATATTAATATTAATAATAATGTCTATGGTCTAAAGTGTATTTATTTTTTATTCAATTCAAAAGCATAGTGGAGACGAGATGCTGAGTCTACACTAGGAGTCCTTCAAAACTGAAAGAAATTTAAGTGAAAGAAATCTTATACTTAGGGGGGAACTAATCCTTGTTAGATCTAAAAGATCCTATTCATTAGAAGAAAACATTGAAGCCAAGGGCTTAAGAATGGACAGAATGTAACAAGAATCCTCTTTTCCTGTCTCCCTTCTCCACTCCCATTTCCAGTTGCTTAGTCATAATTTTCTTTGTGCTGGAGTCAACACAGGGTTTTTGTATCAATTTTTCTACAAAACCTAGATTTATAGACAAGATGTAATGGAAGAGTTGTATTAAAATCCTCTGGGGAGTTATTTCCAAATGATTAAGTGACTTGCACATTCTTCCCCTCCCACCTGTCCCCAACGCAGATTCCGATATTCTAACATGCACAGAAAGATATATATCCCCAAAGAAATCTAACCAGTTATTGTCAGGGAGGAGAGTAGTCAAGCTGGGCTATGGAACAGAACATCAAATATCTTGTGTTCTCACTTGTAAGTGGAAGCTAAGCATTGGGTACTCATGGACATGAAGATGGCACCAACAGACACTGTGGACTACTAGAGAAGGGAGGGCAAGTGGAAGACAGGGGTTGAAAACCTGTTGGCTCCTATGCTCGGTACCTGGGTGACGGGATCATTCATACCAAAAATTTCAGCTTCATGCAATACACCCAAGTTATTTCCATAGACATCTTCTCCCATCTTTACTCTCACTTATATGGGTATCACAGGTTAGAAAATGCTCAACTTAGATTTCTACATAGTCAATAGTCTTTTTAGAATGACTCTACCCTGTAATCCCAGCACTTTGGGAGGCCGAGACGGGCGGATCACGAGGTCAGGAGATCGAGACCATCCTGGCTAACACGGTGA
>NW_012115788.1:3367733-3390348 GCF_000951035.1 Colobus angolensis palliatus | reverse complement strand
GGTTTTCATACAAAATATGATAGTGTCAAGATTGTGTGATTTTCCTTAAAAATGAATACGTATATTATTTTAGATCTATAAACTGTCATCCAAATAGTGTGTGAAATGTGCTTTTTTAATTAGATAGATAATATATAGTCATGCATTGCTTAGCCATGGGGTACGTTCTGAGAAATGCTGATTGTGTGATTCTGTCTGTGTATGAACATCACAGAGCATGCTTCCACAAACCAAGATGGTCTAGCCTGCTACACACCAAAGCAGAATGGTATAGCCTGTTGTTCTAGGCTACAAACCTG
This sequence comes from Colobus angolensis palliatus, assembly GCF_000951035.1. NCBI lineage: Eukaryota > Metazoa > Chordata > Mammalia > Primates > Cercopithecidae > Colobus > Colobus angolensis. The sequence continues at coordinate 3,390,049 of NW_012115788.1, read as the reverse complement.
TACAGCATGCTACTGTACTCAATATTGTAGGACAATGTAACCCAATGTAAATATTTGCATATCTAAACATTAAAACGGTACAGTAAAAATACAGCATAAAATATAAAAAAGGTACATCTCTATAGGGTAGCTTCATTATAATCTTATGAGACCACTCGTGCATATGCTGTTTGCAATTGACTGTAACACCATTACACATCACAAGAACTGCATTTACTGTAGTGGCAAATATATTACAACTATACAAATGAGCCTGTGGTGGACATAAACATTTTCTAGTTTATATGACAAATCCTTCACTGACATTGGCATCAAGGCATTGACATTGGCAGAGAGAAGACAGGGTAGGTGTGTAAAAATGAGGACAGTAAGAGAGAAAAAGAGACATTCTGAAGATAAATAGCATCTTAAAACAAATGTATCTAAGTGCAATTAAAAAGGAGGGTTGTTTGCAATTAAGCTCAATGCAAGGATAAAGCAACACCTCTATTAAGTACATATTACAATCAGAATATTTGCTATCATCTAGAAAAGGTCAGGTACTGATTGATCTTGTCTGAAGAGCAGAGACTAATAGCAGGCTAGATAGGCTCCCTGGCCAAGTAGAAGAAAAAAATTATACTTTTTTTTTTTTTTAAACAAGTAGTTCCCATGAATGACTCAGTTTTGTGAAGGAGGAGTGGAAATAAATTAGAATCCTCTAAATATTGAGATTCAATTGCCATAATATGCTTAGGGGCATTGTCATGGAATTGAGTGCCTGGAGGCAGATGAAGGATTTGACCCTCTGCCCTTATCCAGCAGTCCTCCAACTCCAATCTAATGAACACATAGTCATAATTATTTCTCAAATCGTTTTTATCTAATTTTAAAGTGGATAATTTATACCACTTGTATAAAAACGCATTAAGTTTCATTAAAATATTCAGCATTAGTAGAACTTTGAGCAGAATATATTTCTTACAGTTTCAAAAAGTCATACATATTTATAATATTAAAACTCTTCAGTTGCTTTAATAATAGAATTTCTATCCCATAGATCTGAATACTAATTTTAATATACTTCTGTAGTAGAAAGCTATGTGCACAAGAAAATGCATTTGCATTTTATACTTTCTAGTTTTGTGCTTATTTCTTTTTTTATTAGACTTTCTTTTAATTAAACTTTACTTTTCAGCAGAAATCTTTTTCCCTTTTTTTTTCTTTTATTTTTGTAAGTTAAAAATGCAAGAGCTTGTTAGACCACATACCGTTAAGGAAATCAGGAGAGGCGCACATCTTAGCCTTCCAGCGTGGTTTGCATTATTTTGACTGGCTCTCTTTTAGTTCAAGGTTTTGCCTAATGGGTCATTCATTTTTGAGAATATAAGCATTTAGAGTAAATAATCACGTATGCTCGTGCATTCCTAGTCTCTTGTGGCAACTCTGAAAAGAGAAGTGGCCGAACACCAAACTGGCAGAGATTATTTCTGGTGCATGCTGTCTTCCACAATTCAGTCATGTCAGAGAGCTTTATGAAGTAATAAATTAAATACTCATAATGCAAAGAGTCTAATCAAATGAAGCTGTGATACATCTATCATCTATCTGTCTATTTTCAGAATCCATATCTGAAGTGACTGACGCATAGCTCTCTCAAAAGCAGGCAAGTATACATGCATAATAGCTCCCGTTAGCTTGGGAAATTAGAAAGCCAACTTTACTGTGAGGAAATATCCTCCATGACACGGTGACTATACCTCTCTCCTTCCTCAAAGTGCTGTGCAGTCTTTAACTTCTGGCTCACATTGTTACAGTTTCAACGAGAATATGGTGTGAGGTTAAAAATATTCCTCTAAAATAATAAGTAAACTAACACAGAAATCCTGTTATTCTGATCTCCAAGAAATCCAGACAAACAGAAAACTTAAACTATGAACCCTCAGTGGCCCTGTGAAGTAGGGGTGTGGAGGATAAATGTGAATATTTGTCACCACATCTTAAAATAGATTTTTCTCCTAGGTTTGGTTAACGTTGAAGTTCCAAGACCATAGAGGGGTCAAGCACTCCTACCTTTCAAAATGAGATGCTAAAACATCTAGACGAGTCTTGCAAAGTAGTAGACACAACCCAGATTTGCAACACTTCTGCCTTTGTGCAATCTTTGCCAATGACTTTAGGGTATAAAAGGATTAAAGTTGGTCACTACAGGAGAGTTGAAGATTAGAGAGAGGATTTCCATAAGGGAAGTTCTAAATATGAGAGGATTTTCTCTACTCTCATGGAAAGTAAGATAGGATACTTCAATTTCACCCCAAAGTTTCAAGAAGACTAAATAGTAGCCGTGATATGTGTATCTTACAGTTTGTGGTATGCTGTGGTTGGGTATCTGTCTCCTGCCTAATAAATCCAAAGGGCAATGGGCTATAGCTAGAGTTGCTCAGACAGCTAAATGAAAACAGGGTTGATGATGGGTCAAAGTGACCTGGTTATTAGCCTCTTTAGAACTCAACCAAAAAGGATGTCTGGATGTATGTAGTAAAGCCCTCGATAAAAGAAGGAATAATAAGTAATCCACTGGAGTAGAAGTGGTTACCTACTTTAAATGATTTGCAGGTGGTAATTTTCAAAACTCAAGAATGTGATCATAAATTTTATGTGCCAATTTGACTGAGCTAAGGGATGTCCACATTGCTGGTAAAATATTTTCAGGTATATTCATCTACTTGCAACAGTAGACTGAGAAGAGATCTGCCCTCGCCAATGTGGCAGGGATCATCCATTCCAATGGTACTGTTGAGGGCCTGAATGGAACAAAAGGTAGAGAAAGAGCAAAATATCTCTCTTTTTGACTTGCGACATGCATTTTCTCCTGCCTTCAGGTATCAGAGTTCCTGGTTCTTGGGCTTTAGGACCCTGGGACTTACACTAGTACCTCCACTGCCCCTTTGGATGCCTTTAGTCTCAGACTGAATTACACCACCAGACATCAGATCACGGGACTTCTCATCCTTCATAATTGCATGAGCCAATTCCAGTGTAAAAAATTGGAATCACGACAATTTAAATTTTAAAAATCTTATTTATCTATATCTATATATAACCTTTTGGTTCTGTTTCTCTGGAGAACTCTGACTAATACACAGTAAATCTGAAGCACCTAAGAAAGTGCCCTATAAAAGAAAACACAAACTTTAAGCATCTGCCATGACCAAAGGAAACCACAACCAGATGGGTACCTGGCCAGGAATGTAATCCCTTTTCTGTTTCCTCAACTCTTTCTTCTTCAACAAAGGAAATGGCATGAGCCAACAAATTGCATACACTCTAGACTGGGAATTGGGGTGAGAAAATGAGTCATTTTCACCTTTTCCAGTACTCATTTCCTGCTTTAATTTGGGAAGTTTCAAGGTTTTGATTATGACACAGAACTTGACAAGTGGACCCATATTATGACTAAAAGTTATCGGACTTTTAGAAATCTATGAGAGACAAGGAAATCTGTGAGACCTGCTCCAGGTTTCATCCAGAGGCTGGAGAGGAACCAGTCCTTAAGAGCATGTTCAGATGGTTGGTGTGAGAATGGAATGAACTTGCTGATTATCCTACATATGTCCTGCTTGGTCAGTGTACCAGTTTCATAGCATTTCCTCTTATGAGCTGCCAGGGACATTATGAGGACAAAACGAGATAATGAATGTGAAAGTCAGGTTCACTATAAAGTGTCAGGTGTCTATAAGGCACTTTTCAATGCAGTTGAAGAATGAGGGCTGCTTATTACAGTTAAGATCCCATTTACCTTGGGCTGTTTTAGTAACAGATACATTTACAGGAATCCTTTGATATACAGAGTTCAAAGAAGACAATAGCAAAGATAGGCAATGAATACTCCCTAAATTCTAAACCAGGCTTTTTCACCCCAGGTTTATGGAAGGGCTATGGTTTGAATGGTATTTTCAACTGGGTTCAAAAAAAGACAAGTTGGCATCTCCAGTGGTTTAACAAGTGAAAGGTGGGAGTGGCCTGCTCTAATGAGGAAACATTCTATCAATCCCATTGTCTAGAATTGCTGGTGCAGGGTAAGTAAAAAGCAAACTGATATTTTGAATCGGGTTTATTGTTGGTTTTAAATTTTCAATACATAATGCAGTCTCTTATTGCCTGCACTTGGGATGGACTGCTCCCATTGCCTCTCTCTCCTCCATGTTGATAAGTCACTACATCAGACCATTGATTTCTTCCACTATTCTAATCCAAGAGATGAAATATTGCTAGACGCATCAGCCCGGGTGTGGAGATGAAACGTGTGGAACCTTTGTAAATCCATTTGCTAGATCTTTCTAGCACCTATGCTAGCTAGGCAAGTCTCCTTTTGCTCCTCCTCTGCTGTCTGCGTTTTTCCACATTACGGTACATCTGCATTGGTGAGTATGGTCTTCTCACAATAGAGAAGAGCGGTCCTCAGCCAAAAGCATACAGGCAGCTCCAAACAAGGGCTCAGGTGGCCTTTGTGAGAATCAGAAATCTTCCTTTGGCGCATTCAAGTTCAGTGGCATGCCAGACATGGGCCTGTAGTGAAGAAAAGAGTCCAAAGAATAAAAAGACTCCTGTTTTATAAATTTTTCACATCCAGGTGCAATATTATTGCACTGTCTGTCAGCTCACAAGATAACCATATTCATTTATGTCCAGGAGATGTCGTGGACTTCAATTGTTCTAGAAGGGGGAGTCTGGGTGATGGGAAGAAAACGGGTTGTAGCCATCTAAGTGTGAATTTAGATATTGCCACTTACTACCACAAGGAAATTGTGTTGGTTAATTCATTTCTCTGACTAGTTTCGTCCCCTCTGTAATAGTGAGAATAATTCTTGCCTTGCAGTTGCCTGAGGACTCAATGATACAACGTAAGATAGATACCAAAATGACTAAGATAGTTCCTGCTACCAAGATAGGTGACTGGAGTGCATTTGCCTAATGAGTTGTACTCAAGATCATGCTTGCGATAGAGGTGACACTCAAAAATGCTGTGCCTCCCTGCTTTATTAGAGAGTATATAGTGTATCAGACAGAATATAAAAGCATGACATTTTCAGGCAATGTTTTATGAAGAAAGCCAGTTTTTAATGGCCAACTGAAAATTTCATGCACTTTAAAATCATCACTTTGGTATTTGTATCACCTTGAGTAAGTTAATCTCTCTTAGTCTTTTTTTTTTTTTAACATCTGTAAACAAGAGATAAGAATACAGTTTTTTATGTTTTTTTGTTTGTTTGCTTTTTACAAAATTGACCTATACAAAGCATCTAACAGTGCTTGGCAAACAAAATGTTCTCAATACAAGCTTTATTTTCTTTATTTAAGTGCTTCTGCTAGATGGGGGTAGAGGTAGAAACAGGATGATCGTTGAAGCACAATACTATTTTAAAAATACTTTGGTAATAAAATTATCAAGTGGCTGTGGATCCACCTTAATTCTTCTTGGTATACTAGTAATCAAAAATTAAAACCTAGGTTGTCAGTGGGGTATATCAAAAGCAGTTAAGTCTACAGGGAAAATGATATTCCAGACAGAGTCCTGTGTTGAACCACACAGTAACCGAAGCTGACTATCTTTCATTGATTTTCCATGAAAATAAAAGACAACCCAGTGACTATCTCAAAATTGTAAAGTGCTGCTGTAGTGAAATCATTGTTCAATATATATGCTGATGCTTACTTAAAATGGCTTTCCTTCTTAATGCTAAGTCATTGTCAAACAACACATGGTGAGAAAAAGAGGGGGACAGTGGTCTGTAGATGTTCTGCCATGTTTGGGCATTTTTCAAGTGACAAGCAAAATGGTCCATTCCATACTTTTTAAGAATGAAGAATTGTTATTCTCATGGAAATATGCCCTATAGAGATGAAGGGGTGCTAAGTGATGTTACATTTGCCTGTAATTGATCAATGAGGAGGCTAAAGTCAAACAGAAAACCCATAGATCTTCTTCAAGTGTGCTAGACAACTGAATTAGTCTTTGTGATTGCTTCTAGACCAACCACACTTCAGTCCAATTTGGCTAACTTTAATGGCACTTGCAAAATACTTTTCCTTAGAAAAGTATCAATAGGCTTTCAAAAACCATCTGTAAAGAAATCTTTATGACTGTCTATAATACATGAATCCAATTCTATTAAGAAAAGTCCTTAGAGTTACATTTCCATGTGTTCAAGCACTGACAATTATTTTGTTTCTCACAACTATTCTTTAATTGAGACATAGCCTTTTTAAAAAGAAAAAAATGTTTAAAGTGTGCAAAAACTAAGGTTCACCTTCTTCCTCTCTGTTTCTTCACATTTGCTTACACATGATCTTCCTAGAATAGATTGAGAAGTATGAACTTTCTAATATTTATGGTACATACATACTTCTTCACACTTTAGTAAATGCAGAATTTGGAATGAGAGAAATTAAATATTTGATTCTTTATTCACATTTAAACTATAATATTTTAAATTTCTTAATTTTCTGTAATTTGTTTGCCAGAAAAAAAGTTGTTAAAGAAATACATACACCTAGGGGGGGAAATATGTGTATAGTTCCTCAATCTATCTACTACAAGTAGATTCTGATATCTAGAGGCAATTGTTTTGGCTAAGAACAATTTTAACATGCTACTTCATTGCGAAGATAATATTGATTGATATGTGAATATAAAATTAGGGAAGTTAAGGTCATTAAATTGTCTTGAATAAGAAATGGTGAAACCTAAAAGGATTCAGGATGGGATATTTAACACGAGAAAAGTTGGAGGAGGAGGAAGGACTGGAAAAGAACAGGTGTTTGGTGGCATTTGAGTAAGAGACATAATCATTAAAATAATAGATAAAATTTTTCTAGTTTAGGGAAGGTAAAATATTATGAGTGGTGCAATAAAACTCCCATTCTTCTTTTCCCCTATGAAATCTTTAGTAAAATAACTATTTTTTCTTTAGTTCCTAATAGAGTATTTATTTAATAGAAGTGCTGAGCCCTACTCTCACATTAGGGCAGAACTCTTATGACAGGGTTACATTTATTCAGCTATTACATAGATAATCATTTGAAAGCTATATTTTATTCTGACTAATATCAGGAACTTTGCTCAGAAGGGAAGAAAGGAAGGAAAGAAAGCTAATAAGAATGCCAGCAATTTTAGTTGGAATTCCAGTATTTCAATTGGAATTTCAATAAAATAATTGGATAGTTATTGGATAATTGGATATAGTCAATTACATATCTAATTTATATGTATTAAGCATTAAGTGTTAATGGTGAAAGGGTAAATAGTTCAAGTAGAGACTGACTTTTGAACCTGAAGACACAATCTCTTGAGAAGTGCATAGTTAATAAATTTCAAAATATCTTTCAAAATCATTCTCCCTACTATAGGTAATCTCAATGTTTATTTTTTTAATTTTAAGATCAAAAGTACATATACAGGTTTGTTATATATGTAAACTTATGTCATGGAGTTCGTTGTACGCATTATTTCATCAGCCAGGTGTTAAGCCTAATACCCACTAGTTATTTTTCCTGATCCTCTCTCTCTTCCCATGTGTCCATACATCCTCATCATTTAGTTCCCACTTATAAGTGAGTACATGCAGTATTTGGTTTTCTATTTCTCCATTAGTTTGCTAATGGATATGACCTCCAGCTCCATCCATGTTCCTGCAAAGGACATGATCTCATTCTTTTCATGGCTACATAGTATTCCATGGTGTATAGCCACCACATTTTCTTTATCTAGTCTGCTGTTGATGGACACCTAGGTTGATTCTACATCTTTGCTATTGCAAATAGAGCTGTGAAGAAAATACAGGGGCGTGTGTCTTTTTGGCAGAACAAGTTATTTTCCTTTCAGTATATACCCAGTAATGGGATTGCTGGGTCAAATGATAATTCTCTTTTTAGTTCTTTGAGAAATCTCCAAACTGCTTTCCACAGGAGGTGAACTAATTTACATTCCCTTCCAGCAGTGTAAAAATGGTCTCCTTTCTTCACAACTTCACCAACATCTGCTTTTTTTTTGACTTTTTGATAATAACCATTCTACTGGTGTGAAATGGTATCTCATTGTGGTTTTGATTTGCATCTCTCTGATGATTAGTGGTCTTGAGCATTTTTTAATGTGTTTGGCCACTCGTACGTCTTCTTTTGAGAAGTGTCTGTTTATGTCCTTTGCCTGTTTTTAAAAGGGATTGTTTATGTATTTTTTCTTGTTGATTTCTTTAAGTTCCTTATAGATTTTGGATATTAGTTCTTCATTAGATGCATAGTTTGCAAATATTTTCTCCCATTCTGTAGATTATCTGGTTACTCTGTTGATAGTTTCTTTTGCTGCTCAGCAACTCTTTAGTTTAATTAAGTACTATTTGTCTATTTTTTTATTTTGTTGCATTTGCTTTTGGGGTCCTCAACATAAATTTTTTGCTTAGACTGATGTCTACGAGCGTTTTCTAATTTTCTTCTAGGATTTTTATAGTTTAAGGTGTTACATGTAAGTCTTTAATCCTTTTGAGTTAATTTTTGTATATAGTGAGAGACAGGGATCCAGTTTTATTGTTTTGAATATGGTTAGCAATTTTTCCCAGCACCATTTATCAAAAAGGGTATCCTTTACCTATTGTTTATTTTTGTTGAAATTGTTGAAGATCAGTTGGTTGTAGAAGTGCAGCTATATCTGAGGTGTCTGTATTTTGTTCCATTCATCTATGTGTCTATTTTTGTACCAGTAGCATGCATTTTGGTTACTGTAGCTTTGTAGCATAGTTTGAAGTCAGGTAGTGTGATGCCTCTGGCTTTACTCTTTTTGCTTAGGATGGCTTTGGCTATTCTGGCTTTTTTTGTTGTTGTTGTTCCATAAAATTTTAGAATGGTTGTTCTAATTCTGTGATAAATGGCATTGGTAATTTGATAGGAATAGCATTGAATCTGCAGATTACTTTGAGCACTATGGACATTTAAAAAATGTTGATTCTTTCAATCCATGAGCATGGATTTTTTTTTTTTTTTCATTTGGTTGTGTTGTCTATGATTTCTTTCAGAAGTGTTTTGTAATTTTCTTTGTAGAGATCTTTTACCTTCTTGGTTAGATGTATTCTTAGGTATTTTATTTTTGTGTGTCTGGCTATTGTAAATTGGACTTAATTTGGTTATCAGTTTGAATGTTATTGAGGTATAGAAATGCTACTGATTTTCATATGTTGATTTTGTATCCTGAGACTTTGCTGAAGTTGTTTAATAGTCTAGGAGTCTTTTGGCAGAGTCCTTAGAGTTTTCTAGCTATAGAATCATATGATCAGCAAAGAGAGATAATTTGACGTCTTCTTTTTTTCCTATTTGGATGCCTTTTATTTCTTTCTCTTGCCTGATGCTTTGTCTCAGATTTCCAGTTCTATGTTGAATAAGAGTGGTGAGAGAGCATCCTTGTCTTATTCCAATACTTAGCAGGAATGCTCCAGCTCTTGCCCATTCAGTATGATGTTGGCTGTGGGTTTGTCTCAAATAGCTGTTACTATTTTGAAGTATGTTCCTTTAACGCCTAGATTATTGAGGGTTTTTTTAATCATAAAGCAATGTTGGATTTCATTAAATGCTTTTCCTGCATCTATTGAAATGATCATATTGTTTTTAAATTCTGTGTATGTGGTGAATTACATGTATTGATTTGCATATGTTGAACCATCCTTGCATCCCAGAAATAAAGTTAATTTGATCATGATGAATTAACTTTTTTTAATGTGCTGCTCAATTCAGTTTGCTAGTATTTTGTTAAGGATTTTTACATTTATATTCATCAGGGATATTGAACTGAAGTTTTCTTTTTTATTGTGTCTTTCCCAGATTCTGGAATCAGGATGACATTGGTTTAGTAGAATGAGTTAGGGAAGAGTCCTTTCTCCTTGATTTTTTGGAATAGTTCCAGAAAAGGTGGCACCAGTTCTTCTTTCTATATTGGGTAGAATTTGGCTATGAATCTGTCTGGTGCAAGACTTTTTTTGGTTATTAGGTTTTTTATTACTGATTCAATTTCATTGCTCATTATTGGTCTGTTTAGGATTTCTGGTTCTTCTTGGTTCAATCTTGGGAAGTTTAGAATTTATCCAGTTCCTCTGGATTTTTTAGTGTGTGTGCAGAGACATGTTCCTAGTAGTCTCTGAGGATCTTTTGTATTTCTGTGATATCAGTTGTGATGTCACCTTTTGTCATTTCTGATTTGGTTTATTTGGATCCTCTCTTTTTTTCTTTTGAAATCTAGCTGGCAGTCTATCAATATTTTTATCCTTCCGAAGAAAAATCTTTTCATTTAGTTGATCCATTGTATGCTTTTTGTGTTTTAATTTTATTTAGTTCTGCTCTGATTTTAGTTATTTTCTTTTTTTGTTAGCTTTGAGTTTAGTTTGTTCTTGCTTTTCTAGTTCCTTTGGGTGCTAGATTAGTGCCTCATACCTGTAATCATGGCACTTGGAAAGACTGACGTGAGAGGATCACTTGAGTCCACAAGTCAAAGAAGAATCACTTTTTTAATTGGCAAAAATTTTATTTTCCAAGGAAAGACAAAAATTACTAGTAAAAACTGTTGAAGAGGGAAAGCAAGATATACATGATAATTGACAAAAAATTGATTTTGTAAAGTAAAGTTTGAGTAATATGGCTACAATGTTGTTTTTATGCCATGCCCCAAACAGTTTTTATTCTAAAGATAAAGTGTGTCTATGTTCAACACCAATGGTCTGTTAGATACTAATAATGTTGAGCTACACAAGACTACCAGAATTTTTCAAGAAAATTTTGTGTCATCCTAGTTAGTTTTGCTTCTGAGGTCAAGGGCAATATCTCATTTCCTATTACTGAAAACTGAAGTGGAACATTCCTTACATTTTTGAATAAATCATGTAATAAATAAATATAATGATTATTATTCTGGGTCCAGGTTAATTTGTATTCTGGTCCTACTAAAGAATAGTTTAGTCTTCCATCATGATGACTAACAAATGTTTCAGGAATTACTCAGTAACAGTTGTTTGGAACATGACTATAGGACTTCATGATCAGCATTTGGGGCATTTTGAAAGCCTCTAGTTTCTTTAGTTTCATAGTAAAAGCTAAATAATTAAAATTTTTTTTATTTTTTTAATTTTTAAATTAAAAATTTATTTTTTTAATAGTTCTTTTCAGTTTCTGTCCTCTAAATATCTAAGGCTATCAAAAGCATTGCTCTTCTTAGATTCTCAGCCTGGAATCAGCTTGGAATCAGGAAACTCCCTTAAGGGAAAAGTGATCCTTAAAAACAGACTTACCTATGTCTCATTTTTGTCTTCTACATATTTCTCTCTGACTAGCTTTCAAATGTGTTCTAAGCAGATGTATAAAATCTATGTATTTTTTAGTTTTTCTGAAAAGATTGATTCCAATACCAGAAGAAGTGGTATTAAGATTTAGAACACATCAGCTTATTGAAAAACCCATAACTAGAGAAACAGGTTTAGAGCAATGATTTTAGTTGGACATCAGAAGCCCACTGTCCTCTGCAAGTTTCCCTGATTGGTTAGCCCATCTGGGCACAACCGGCTTCTCAAATCCCAGGAGTCCTCACACTAGCCAGACTTCCCTAGCTGGATGCACAGGACCCAGCTGATGCCCATCAAGCTGATTCACATGATCTGATTAGTTCTTCAATTACATAAGCCTTTTTTCAGTTATGATTTAAATGCATTTAGAATAATGATCCGATTTTAATGTTTTACAGAAAATCCCAAAGTACACTTATATACCATAGAATTTTAGCATTGTGAAATGGCATAGTTAGTTATCTAATGTAAGCCTTTGCCTACTCAAAACTTTACTGGAAATCTTCCAACACGTATTTACTACCAGTGACTATTTCAGTAAAGCACTCTACCACTATCCAGAGGAACTGCATACTAGTTCCACTAGCACTGAATTCTTGGATGATGTCCATCTTTAATCTGTTTTGGAAATGCCTCCTGAGATCTATGAGAATGATGTTGTCAAAAAATAATATAAGATATATGAAAGAAAGAGTTAAGGTTGATAAGTCTGGGGCTAAAAAGCCAAGTATCCCATATGGAATAGGGCCCAGCAAGCAGGAATGTGGAGAGGGAGAGTGGATACAGCAGAGAAAGTAAAAGAATAAAATTGGCAAGGCTGAAGAATATATTACTAATAAGACACATTTCCTAGCAAATTTTGTAGTCTGAGTAGACTATAAATAATGTGTGATCACAGAAATTCTCAGAGTGAACCTATTGCTTTTTAGTAGAAGTATGGTGGGTTCGGGGGGAGGCTAAATTTCAAGTCAAATGATTCAGTTCTGCCACCAAGGATTAGTATGACCTTGGAAGAACACCCAGTCTCTCTGAGTTTTAACTTCCTTGGCTATATATTAAGGATTTAAAGGATCTCCAAGATATTTCCAAGCACAAATATTTTATGATGTCATTCTCTTGAGTCCTATGATGAGAAAGAGCACTCAAGGTAAAAGTCAGATGACTCCATGAAGATGTTAAACACAGAACTACCCTAAGCAAAAAGAAATCAATCTATGTGACGTGATTTGAGAGGAGCACAAGACTCCACCTACACTTTTGGACCTGCTGTAGTGATTTGCCTCCCTCCTACATGAAAAAAATCCTGCAGCATGGCAGCCTTTCTCTTGGTGTTGACAAGATAGTGAAGCAGCATTTCTAAGAGACCACTTTGGTTGTAAAGCTTATTTTTCACAGACATTTGTTCCTTCCTTTTGATCATTGATATTTATATGGTATCAACTTTTATTTTTTGGCACTCCTTGATTACTCTTTCTAGTTATTTGGTACACATTCCTACAGGATCTTCCCTGGGTTATTTGTGTTTACCTTGCATTTATGACTTTGCTTTTGAAGGGACATTTGGGTATTTCATGAGCTGGTAATAAATTGTTTTAGACTCTTATGTAACACTTGACAGGGAGGACTTAAGTCTTCATCATAAATCACTCTCCAATATTATGCATTAATAAAATAAATGAGATATAAATAAAAGTTGATGAAAAAATAGACATTTTTCCATAAGTAAATTAACAATCTGTAATAACTTTATTAACATTAGGTGAATTGATTAATTTTACCTTATTTAAAAGTGTCCCATTTTGAATAGTGAAGTGATATCGATGGTTTAAAAAATACATGTATATGTCCTTCCCAGATTATCTTGATTGGGTGATCCTTTTCAGACCTCCCCTTCTAATTGTACAGGTTTAGGCAGACAAGGGAGACAAAGCTGGGCATTGCAATGTTCATTGATAAGCTGACGAGTGAAGACATGGAGGGAAGAGGCCAAAAAGCAAGAACCATAGATCCCAAGATAATAGTGTTGTTGACCATATTTTCTAAAGCAATAGATAACAGCATAAATTGTCAAACCAAATAATGTGTAATTTAATAATCTATAGATACACTAATGTGAATTCTTACAAGGGTATAAAATTTATTTCAGATTTTAAAAATCAGCTAAATTGTTAAAAGCAAGTCAATAACAAAACGAATCTGGAAAGTCTAGAATGCCTTATTCCCATTTCTAAAAGGTAGTAAGTGTAGGATTACTAGAGAGATATCAAAATGAGAGTGAGGCTATTCAATGTGTGAAGAGGTTGCCACCACTTATTACCTCTAGTTTAATCTCTCTGTGCCTCAGTTTACAATTTTATGAAATGGAATTAATAATAATACATAACTTTATAAGGAAATTATAAGGTTTAAATTGATTGATCCATGTAATGCTTTTAAAATAGTGTCTAGCACATGGATTTATTAAATGCTAGCCGGTATGGTTGCCCTTCTTGTAGTTACATGCATCATTATCATATCAGTAAAGAACTGAAGAACATACTCTACTCGAGAAATTTAGTGTATGCTATTTTTGTTATGGCTTTAGGAGCAAAAAAGATGACATGTTCAAATAGATTTATTGAGAAGAGTTTAATAAAGGGAAAATTTACAAAGTTAGGTAGAACATATTTTTCAAAAATCAACAGAAGATGGTGCAGAACCCATGGCTACCAACATTAGGAAAACTTTGCCAAAAAGGAGCAAGAGGAGGGAGTGGTTACTGGAACTCAGAATATGTATCTATAAAAAAGAAGGAGGCAATTGCCTGTCAGGAGCTATGATCTTCAGTAGAGCAACGGAGCTAAGCCTTGACAACCTGACAAGGAGAAAGTCAGAGGAGGAAAAACCATGATCCTGCACTTATCCATCCTCCAAATACCTATAGGTGCTTCTCAACAGCCATATCCAACTGGACTCTAAAGGACAAGTGGGCCCTTTCCTGCTGTCTATAAAGATTAGCCTCTTGAGCACGAGGAAAGTGGAGAAGGATAGAAAAACATATGGGAACTGCCCAGAAAAGCTGACCAGACAAAAGGAAATTAAAGTGAACATCAAGGTCATTTTCAAGGACTTACTCTGCCTCAGAACATGGATTAAGTCTGGGTAGAAAATAAAATTGTTGACGAGGCATGGTGGCTCATGCCTTTAATCACAGCACTTTGGGAGGACAAAAATTAGCCGGGCGTGATAGCATGCACCTATAATCCCAGCTGCTCAGGAGGCTGAAGTGGGAGGACTGCTTGAGCCCAGGGGCAGGAGGTTGAGGCTGCAATGAACTGCGATTGTGTCACTGCTTTCCAGTGTGGGTGACAGAGCGAGAACCTGTGAAAGAAAAAAAGAGAGAGGGAGGGCGGGGGAGGGGAGAGGAAGGGAAGGGAGAAGAAAAAGAAAAGAAAAGAAAAGGAAAGGAAAGAAGAAAAGAGAAAAGAAAAGAAAGACGACTGATATACCAAGGATAGCTGGGAAAACAGATCCAGAGTTCTCTTCTGCCCCAAAAGTATAAGAACAAGTGTTTTCTAATAGTATTAAGTAAAATTTTATTAATGAAAAACTTAATCCATTTTAAAGTATATATTCTGGGCAAGGCTTTATATTTACATTCCAAAATTCATCTTTTTAGCATAGTAGTTTATTTCTGTTAAAATTTTAATACCTCTGAATGGACAATCTATTTAACCAAGTTGTAATATTTTAAATTTCCAAATGAAAGAAAAGTCTGAAGTCATGTCAAGGATTAACAGAGAGGAAAGAGGTATCTGGCCTCAGGAAAGAGCACAAAAAAGGTAAGCACAGAAAGTCACCTCACATATTTCATGGTTTCCATAGATCAGTTTATTTCTTCTGTCATAAAACAATAAACAAACAAACAAGAACTCTTAATAGTTTACATTAACTATAAGTTAGGTAATATATGAGATGAAAAAGACAGCGCCATGCCATTGAGTTTCTCGCAAGCAGACCAATGGCAGAGCTAGAATGGAGTCTCAAGCAAGAGTTCTGAAGAGCACAGCCCTTATGTGTTTGTACTGATGCTTTCCTTCTCATTTTTTGAATACATTTTCTAGAATATATCTATCATATTTTTTCTAAGACAAACATATTTCTGTGTATCTGCAATTTTTTCTGATGCATAAGTTGTTTAGTTACACTTTCATTTCTATTGATAGTCTCTTGTCTCTTTCGAGTTTTGGTTTTTTTCTTATTCATCTTACTTTTAATTTACTCTTTACTTAATTTATGTGGATTACTTAACTAATAATATCAACACTTAAGGCTCGGAATTTGTCTCTGAGCCTCTTCATTGGGCATATCTCAAGAGTATACAAATAGGATATTCATTATTGCAATTTCCAAAGTTGTTGAGCTTTAAATTTTTATTTTCAGTTAGACAAACATGGATATTTTTATCTTCACAGTAGCTGAATTCTTTTCAAAATGTATTTTTCAACTAGTTGATAGTTGTATTACATTGTAGTCATAAAATGATATCAATATAATGTCTGTTTTCTAGTTCACATATATCTGGTCCCAGGACTTTTTTAGACTTTCAAAAATTATTGAGAATCATAAAGAGCTTTTATTTATATGGGTTACTATTTATCAATACTTTCTGGATTAGAACGTAAAACTCTGATAAATGACTTCAATAAAGTTTCAGGATACAAAATCAATATCCCTGACTTAGGGATATTTAAGTCATTTATTGAAGTCATTTATATTTATTGTCATTTATATTTAATATTAATAGATAATATTTGTACATATCAGTAATGTTCGACCTGAAAGCAAAATCAAGAACACAACCCAATTGCAATGGCCACGTAGTAACACATCTAACAAAGGAAGTGAAAGAGCTTTATAAGAAAAACTATAAAGCACTGCTGAATGAAATCATAGATGACACAAGTAAATGGAAAAACATTCCATGCTCATGTATTGGAAGAATCACTATTGTTAAAAATGTCCATTCTCCCCAAAGCAATCTACAGATTCAATGCTATTCCTATCAAACTACCAATGTCATTTTTTCAAAGAACTAAAGAAAACTAGTCTAAAGTTTGTATCAAACCAAAAAAGAGCCTGAATAACCAAAGCAATTCTAAACCAAAAGAACAAAGCTGGAAACATCATGTTACCCAACTTCAAACTATACAGTAAGGCTACAATAATCAAAACAGTATGATACTGGTACAAAAACAGACATATAGACCAATGGAACAGAATGGAGAACCCAGAAATAAAGCCACATACCCACAGCCATCTGATTTTTCAACAAAGTGGAAAAAAATAAACAATAGAAAAAGGACTCCTTTTTCAATAAATAGTGTTGGGATAGCTGTCTAGCCATATGTATAAGAATGAAATGGGACCTCTACTTCTCACCATACAAAGAAATTCACTCAATATAGATTAAAAATTTAAATATAAGATCTCAAACTCTAAGAATTCTACAAGAAAACCTAGGAAACACCATTCCAAACATCAGACTTGAAAAAGAATTTATAACTAAGTCCTCACAAGCAATTACACCAAAAAGCTTAACAAGTGGGACCTAATTAAACTAAAGAACTTCTACACAGCAAAACAAACTATCAACAAATTAGACAACCTACAGAATGAGAGAAAATATTTGCAAACTACACATCTGACAAAGGTCTAACATCCAGAATCTATAAGGAACTTAAGTCACTGAACAGGCAAAACACAAATAACCCCATTAATAAATGGTCAAAGTCATGAACAGACACTTCTCAAAAGAAGACATATGAGCAGCCAACAAACGTATGAAAAAATGCTCAACACCACTAATCATCAGAGAGATATCAAAATCACAATGAAATATCATCTCACACTAGTCAGGATGGCTATTATTAAAAAGTAAAAAACAAACAAACAAACAAACAAACAAAAAAACCACAACAGATGTTGGCAAAGCTGTGGAGAAAAGGAAACACGTATATACTGTTGTTGGAATGTAAATTAGTTCCCTGTGGAAACAAGTTTGGAGATTTCTCAAGAAACTTAGAACTACCATTTAATCCACCAATCCCATAACTGAGTATATACACAAAAGAAAAAAAAATCATTCTACCAAAAAACACACACATACTTGTATGTTCATTGCAGCACTATTCACAATAGCAAATACATGAAATCAACCTAAGTCACCATCAATGGTGGATTGGATAAAGAAAATGTGGTATATATATACCATGGAATACTATGAGCGATACTAAGAACAAAGAATGAAATAATCTTCTTTGCAGCAACATGAATGCAGCTGGAGACTGTTATCTAAAGCAAACTAACACAGAAAGAAAACCAAATACCACATGTTCTCACTTATGAGTGGTAGCTAAACATTTGGTACTCACGGAGATGAAGATGGCAACAATACACACAGGAACTACTGGTGGAGTGGGCAAAAGTTGAAAAACTAATTATTGAATACTATGCTCAGTACCTAGATGACAGGATGTCATAGTTCTAGAATGTAGTTCTGGTATAGGATTGCTAGAGATATATCAAAATGATGATTAGGATATTCAAAGTGTGAAGAGGTTGTTGCCACTTACTAGCTATTGCTTGGTCTCTCTGTGCCTCAGTTTACCCTTTTATAAAATGGTATAAATAATAACTGGGATTCCCGGGCAAGATGCCTGAATAGGAAGAGCTCTGGTCTGCAGTTCCCAGCGAGATCAACACAGAAGGTGGGTGATCTCTGCATTTCCAACTGAAATACCCAAATCATATCACTGGGGCTGGTCAGACAATGGGTGTAGCCACGGAGGGCAAGCCGAAGCAGGGTGGGCTGTCACCTCACCCAGGAAGCAAAAGGGGTCAGGGAACTCCCTCCCCTAGCCAAGAGAAGCCTTGAAGGACTGTGCCATGAGAGATGGTGCATTCTGGCCCAGATACTACGCTTTTCCTATGGTCTTCTTAACCCACAGACAAGGAGATTCCTTTGGGTGCCTACACCACAAGGGCCCAGGTTTCAAGCACAAAACTGGGCAGCCATTTGGGTAGACACTGAGCTAGCTGCAAAAGTTTTTTTTTTCTTTTTTTCTTTTTTTTCTTATCACAATGGCATCCAGAATGCCAGCAAGACAGAACTGTTTACTCCCCTGGAAAGGGGACTGAAGCCAGGGAGCCATGTGGTCTTGCTCAGCAGATCCCACTCCACTCCTACAAAGTCCAGCAAGCTAAGATCCACTGGCTTGAAATTTTTGCTGCCAGCACAGCAGTCTGAAGTCAACCTGGGACACTAGAGCTTGGTGAGGGGAGGGGCATCTGCCATAAATGAGGCTTGAGTAGGCGATTTTCCCCTCACAGTGTAAACAAAGCCACTGGGAAGTTCAGACTGCATAGAGCCCGCTGCAGCTCAGCAAAACCACTGTAGCCAGACTGCCTCTCTAGATTCCTCCTCTCTGGGCAGGGCATCTCTGAAAGAAATGCAGCAGCCCCAGTCAGGGGCTTATAGATAAAACTCCCATCTCCCTGGGACAGAGCACCTGGGGGAAGGGGTGGCTGTGGGTACAGTTTCAGCAGACTTAAATGTTCCAGCCTGCCAGCTCTGAAGAGAGCAGTGGATCTCCCAGCACAGCACTCAAGCTCTGCTAAGGGGCAAACTGCCTCCTCAAGTAGATACCTGATCCCCATGCCTCCTGACTGGGAGACATCTCCCAGCAGGGGTCAACAGACACCTCATACAGGAGAGCTCCAGCTGGCATCAGGAGGGTGTCCCTCTGTGACGAAGCTTCCAGAGGACAGAGCAGGCCACAATCTTTGCTGTTCTGCAGCCTCCACTGGTGACACCCAGGCAAACAGGGTCTGGTGTGGACCCCCAGCAAACTCCAGCAGAATTACAGAAGAGGGGCCTGACTGTTAGAAGAAAACTAACAAACGGAAAGCAATAGCAACAGCATCAACAAAAAGAACTACCATGCAAAAACTCTATCCAAGGGTCATCAACAGCAAAGACCAAAGGTAGATAAATCCACAAAGATGAGGAACAAACAGCACAAAAATGCTGAAAATTCCAAAAACCATAATGCCTCTTCTCCTCCAAAGGATCACAACTCCACGCCACCAAGGGAACAAAATTGGATGGAAATGAGTTTGATGAATTGACAGAAGTAGGCTTCAGAAAGTGGGTAATAACAAACTCCTTTGAGCTAAAGGAGCATGTTTTAACCCAATGCAAGGAAACTAAGAACCGGGATAAAAGGTTAGAGGAATTGCTAACTAGAATAACCAGTTTAGAGAAGAACATAAATGACCCTAAGGAGCTGAAAAACATAGCATGAGAACTTTGGGGAGCATATACATGTGTCAGTAACCAAACTGATCAAGCAGAGGAAAGGATGTCAGAGACTGAAGATCAATTTAATGAAATAAAGTGTGAAGACAAGATTAGAGAAAAATGTATAAAGAGGAATGAGCGAAGCCTCCAAGAAATATGGAACTATGTGAAAAGACAAAACCTACATTTGATTGGTGTACCTGAAAGTGACAGGGAGAATGGAATCAAATTGGAAAACACATTTAAGATATTATCCAGGAGAATTTCCCCAACCTAGAATAGGCCAGCATTCAAATTCAGGAAATACAGAGAATACCACAAAGATACCCCTTGAGAAGAGCAACCCCAAGACACATGATCGTCAGATTTACCAAGGTTGAGATGAAGGAAAAAATGTTAAGGACAGCCAGAGAAAAAGGTCAGGTTAACCACAAAGGGAAGCCCATCAGACTAACAGTAGATCTCTCTGCAGAAACCCTAAAAGCCAGAACAGAGTGGGGACAAATATTCAACATTCTTAAAGAAAAGAATGTTCAGCATAGAATTTCATACCCAGCCAAACTAAGCTTCATAAGTGAAGGAGAAATAAAATCCTTTCCAGACAAGCAAATGCTGAGGGATTCTGTCAACACCAGGCCTGCCTTACACGAGCTCTTGAAGGAAGCACTAAATATGGAAAGGAAAAACTGGTACCAGCCACTGCTGGTACCACCGACAAATCAAAATCTAAAGACCGTTGACACTATGAAGAAACTGCATCAACTAACGGTCAAAATAACCAGCTAACATCATAACAACAGGATCAAATTCACACATAAAAATATAAACCTTAAATGTAAATGGGCTAAATGCCTCAATTAAAAGGCACAGACTGGCAAACTGGATAAAGAGACAAGACTGGGCCAGGCACTGTGGCTCACGTCTGTAATCCCAGCACTTTGGGAGGCCGAGGCGGGTGGATCACAAGGTCAGGAAATAGAAACCATCCTAGCTAACATGGTGAAACCTTGTCTCTACTAAAAATACAAAAAATTAGCCAGACGTTGTGGCAGGCACCTGTAGTCCCAGCTACTTGGGAGGCTGAGGCAGGAGAATGGCATGAACCCTGGAGGTGGAGCTTGCAGTGAGCTGAGATCACACCACTGCACTCCAGCTTGGGTGACAGAGTGAGACTCTATCTCAAAAGAGAAAAAAAAAAGAGTCAAAACCAATTAGTGTGCTGTATTCAGGAGAACCACCTTGTGTGCAAAGACACACATAGACTCAAAATAAAGGGATGGAGGAAGATTTACCAAGCTAATGGAAAGCAAAAACAGCAGGAGTTGCAATCCTAGTCTCTGATAAAACAGACTTTAAACCAACAAAGATCAAAGAAGACAAAGAAGGGCATTACATAATGGTAAAGGGAACAATTCAACGAGAAGAGAAAGGGATCAATTCAACTAGAAGAGCTAACTATCCTAAATATATATGCACCCAATACAGGAGCACCCAGATTCATAAAGCAAGTTCTTAGAAACCTACAAAGAGGCTTAGACTTCCACACGATAATAGTGGAACACATTAACACCCCACTGTCAATCAATATGAGACAAATCAATGAGACTGACAATTAACAAGGATATTCAGGACTTGAACTCAGCTCTGGACCAAGCGGACCTAATAGACATCTACAGAACTCTACAACAGAATCAACAGAATATACATTCTTGTCAGCAGCACATCGCACTTATTCTAAAATTGATTCCAAAAGAAGTAAAGCACTCCTCAGCAAATGCAGAAGAATGGAAATCCTAACGAACAGTCTCTCAGAAGACAGTGCAATCAAATCAGAAGTCATGATTAAGAAACCAACTCAAAACTGCACGACTACATGGAAACTGAATAACCTGCTCCTGAATGACTACCGGGTAAATAATGAAATAAAGGCAGATATAAAGATGTTTTTGAAACCAATGAGAACAAAGACACAACATACCAGAATCTCTGGGACACATTTAAAGCAGTGTGTAGAGGGAAATGTACATCACTAAATGCCCACAAGAGAAAGCAGGAAAGATCTAAAATGATCACGCTAATATCACAATTAAAAGAACGAGAAAAGCAGAGCAAACAAATTCAAAAGCTAGCAGAAGGCAAGAAATAACTAAGATCAGAGCAGAACTGAAGGAGATAGAGACACAAAAAACCATTCAAAAAAATCAATGAATCCAGGAGCTGGATTTTTTAAAGATGAACAAAATGGTTAGACTGCTAGCAAGAATAATAAAGAAGAAAAGAGAGAAGAATCAAATAGACACAATAAAAAATGATAGAGAGAATATCACCACCAATCCCACAGAAATACAAACTACCATCAGAGAATACTATAAACACCTCTACACAAATGACTAGAAAATCTAGAAGAAATTGATAAATTCCTGGACACCTACACCCTCCCAAGACTAAACCAGGAGGAAGTTGAATCTCCGAATAGACCAATAACAGGTTCTGAAATTGAAGCAATAGTTAATAGCCTACCAACCAAAAAAAGTCCAGGACCAGATAGATTCACAGCCAAATTCTACCAGAGGTACAAATAGGAGATGGTACCTTTCCTTCTGAAACTATTCCAATCAATA